>NW_027223346.1:4055673-4273862 GCF_030449975.1 Polyergus mexicanus
AAGCAGTGGTATCAACGCAGAGTACTAATCTAAGTTAATCCTAAATTTAGTCATCAACACTCGTCGTGGATGCAATGCCCTTGTTATGCACCTTGGCGCTTCAATTAACAAGCGTGACTTCGTAACGAAACGAAATGATGGCGATCGGTGAGCAAAAGTGAGAGAGTCGCATTAATCGTCGGCGCATCGGAGCAAAGCCGATCAGCGCGATGTCGGATGAGAAAGAGAGAAAGAGAGAGAGAGAGAGAGAGAGAGAGAGAGAGAGAGAGAGAGAGATCTTTTTCTCTAGTTGTCTCTCTTAAAGTCGATGGCATTCACAGCTCGTCCGAGGCGAACTTAATACAGGCTATAAATCTCCCGCTCTTTCTCATGTAAATACAAATCTAACCAAGAGTCAGTCCGAAACTCTTCCTCCTGCTTGGCAAACCATCCTTCGAATATCTTTCTTCCTAGTTCTCGCTGTCTTGCTTTATCCCCCCCCCTCCCTCCCTGCCTCCCTCCTTCCTTTCCCAGCATCCTCCTTTTTTTCTTTTTTCTTTTTCTCCCTACCTAGTTCGCCACTCGCAATCACGCAATTTAACCAAGCATTAAAATGATCCGCAATTCCCCGATCTACTTAACCGCTCTCGCTCTCACGGCCATTACATGAAATACACTTGCGCACTTTTGTTCGTTCGCTTTTAGTAACGCGTCCGTTGCGTATATTCCTTTTTATTTCAGCGGAATCGTTATACGACAAGTCGGATATAAAAAAAACGAACCATGAGCGTGGAAACAAACCATGGGAGCGAGATGCGGTAATCAACGCGGTAAAAAAAAAAAAAAAATCGAAACTGCACTGATTGTACAACGTAAAATTTGAATTGTCCATACAAATAATTTCACGTATGAAAAAATGTTGTATCAGCATTATAAAGAATATTTTCAATATTGAAATAAAGTGACGTAATAGTAGAAAAATATTGTTACGTATCATTACAAAATTAATCGAGAGAGATGGAGTATCTTGTAATTTATATCTTTATAATATTTATTCAAAATTTTATTTACGATACGATGATATTTTATACGTGTATTTCATACTGTCAAATGTGACAAAAAGCTTGAAATAAAAAATCAGATGTGTTCTCTCTATCTTTATATTTTAAATAAAAGAACAAAAGAAATACATATTTATACACGGTGACACGTATAATATAATTTATTCGAAATGAGAAGGTATGCGAATAATATTGACACGGGGAAACATCGAACGCGGATATACATATATAACGTATGTATAGAAACCGTAACCGTAATTAATACACTAATCTGAGAGTGGATCGTGCGATTTTGCCGTTATCGCGGCGACCAGAATGGAAGTCCCCAACGACGATATATCGAGTTTTCACCGCAAAATATAATACCAGCGCAGTCCATTAACATTCACGCGTTATTAAGAGCATCACGTCGCATTGACAACGCCATACGATATTATATAGATTTATTACATGTTACCTAAAATGTAATCAAAGAGAATTCAATGATCCTAACGCCCAGAAAACATTGATTGAATCGACCATAACATATTCATTTATTATTTAAAACAAAACAAAAAACTCGACGCCAGTATTACATTTTAATCACGTTAGTTTTATTTTCTCGAAAACACGAAAACAAAAAAATATTTAATGAGAGAAATATCTCTCTCTCTCTCTCTTTTTTTTTTTACTATTCAAGCGAGAAAAAGAACTTGGACGAATACGAGCAGTAAGTTTGCCAGATATTTATTTTCTAAATATCCATTTGTTTATATTGTTTTCTCTCTTATACTGTTTGTAATAATCGCGATGGACTCGTTTATAAGCCAAACTAAAATGTATATTGATGAAAATGGAGATTATCGGCATAATACATCGCGCGAAGGCTCTTGTTTTTTACTAGTGTGTTGACGAAGATGGATCTTGACAAGATGGATTTTTACTTTTTATCTTCTTAGACAGAACGTGTCGAGTTTATGCAGGGATTTCTTACACTCTGGCGAGTAATACCATAAACACGCATCCCTCTCGAAGTCCTCTCCTGCCTCATCGCGGCGCGAACATTTCTCCGCGATTTCGCCGGCAATTCGGAGCGTGAAAATTCGCAGCTATCTGTCATTCTTATCACCGCCCACGTGCTAAGGGCGCCGATGCTCGCAAAAAGTCGCCTTTCGTCTGGCGTCGACTCGCGCCCGTCATAAGCGTCGTCGGACCAGTCCAGTTGTTGCCACAAACAACGTCCAAAATATCAGATCTCAAAAATGGAAGGAACAAAAAGGCACTTTTATGCATTTATGCATTGTAAATCCCGCACGGTTCTTTTCGACAGACGCAAAGGTGCCTTGATAGCTTCCAAGAAGCATGAGGACACTATGTTTCGAAGAATGGGAACAGTAACTCGAAAAAGTAGTTCTGGAATATATCAGCTTATTTTTATACAACTCAGTTTTATATTTACGTCATATAAAGAGTAACAATATCTCGTCCATATTTTTATTCGTATTTGTTTGAATCATTTGTCCCTAATTCTATAGAAATGCCAGTTTTTATATTATTATATAAAATTACGTGGAAATGATATTTCGCTATTATATCATATGCATAGTTGCACAGAATAATTATACGTGAAACTATAAAAGTAATGGCTAATATACACATAAAAAAATAGTCCAAGTTATTATAAAATATATAAGCATCGAACAATATATTGCAGCAAGAACTTTCATTAATGTAATTTCTTCCCATATTTTTAAGATTATATCTCACATTTTAGTAAAAAGGCGCGTTCTTATCGATCGTAGATTGTTCATTAAAACGATCAATCCATGCGTACAAACATCAGAATGACCTTCCTTTAATCATTATGTGTATGTACGTGCTTCTATTTATAATATCGCATAAAAAAATGAAGAGAAAATTTTGGCCTCTTTGACGAAGAATGTGGAACTGCCGAGGACGATGCACTCACGTAACGAGCTACAGGATCTTTAACATGTTGGACGTCATAATTAGAAATCGCGGCGTCGCGCGAATATTAACGACGCAGCCTACATTTTAGCGGCGGGCCCTCTTTGAAAAATGGGTGGTAATATCTCACGCCGGCTAGAATGCACAACGAGTATGAGCGGCGTTGTATAAAGGAAGAAGGGGAAATATAACGTAGTTGATTTTATCAAAAAATAAAGTTACAAAATATCTTTCGCTATTGTATCAATCATATAAGAATCGTGCAAATCAGGATACATCTTTCTCGGCTTGAGAATTTAAATAACTAAATATAATGATTATACGTAAGCTGAGATCTGTGTGATATGAAACATGTTGTAAATTAATATTGAAGGGTATTCTATAAATATCTTGTATTTTGCAAGAAATATTTCATAAAGTGTACAATATATGTGTGGCGTTGAAGTGGTCAAGCTTACTTGTATGGTATATCAGTTATTCGAAAGATGTCTCGAGATATCTTTTCCTATATTTTCATGAAATTCTTGAAATAGATCAGTAATAAAAATATAGCATGCTCGGCATAAACTTTACGTAAATGCGATCGAAATAGTAGCTAGACGGTTTAATCATAGACATGACCCAGTCGAGACGAGACGCTTTATTTCCGGCCGATCGACGGACCGCGGGTCATTAAGATCCAGGGCGAGGTTTACACATTGTAGATGTTGAAGTTTCTAATTACGACGACCAGCTGGTTAGACACTCGCATCGTCGAATCCGAATTTCCCGGCTACGCCGCCATTCGGTCACGCCCCATGTGAGAAACTTCGCGTTTCCTCATCCTGTCAAATGCGTCTCATGAGCACGGCAGATGAGGGAAACTCGCTTTTCGAGAACACGCTTGAGAGGACGTGAGCGGTTAGATAAATTATTGTCGACTCGTTGGAACTCAACTCGGCGAATGTTTTCTTACCGTTAGACTAGTAAGATTCATTATTTCAAAAAAGAAATTTATTATGGCGAAATTATCAAAGAAAAATTCTTTCCTTCTTATTTCGAAAAACTCTTACTAATATCTTTATTTTCCTAACAAGAAAGAGAGAGAGAATCTACACTAAAACTTTAGACTCTATAAAACTCTGTAAAAAAGTGCTCCTCTCGCAACGTTTTTACAATGCAAGGAATACATACTGCAAAATATTTTACATTTAGATTTGTTTTCTTTTTAAGATTCAGAGGATCAAAGTTTTATGATAATCCTTTTAAAATATCTGAACTTATATGTATGTTTATATTATTTTATAAAAAAATTTTCTTAGAGTTTAAATCTTTTTTTACGAGTTCTATATATCATATATATATAATATATCATCTTATGAATCACTTTGTATAAAAAGACGAAAATTTTCGCTAAGACTAACAATTCGAATGAAATTCTAATGATGATATTCTCTTGAATAATATAATATCAATCTAAGGTTCTGTTACATCTTACGCACGTTATTGCTCTCAACAAAGCGACCGCTTAAATTAACGTTTTTTTGCACTCGCAATGTCTGCGCTTAGCGGAGCGTAGCTCCACGTCCACGGCTACTTGTTGACCGTGTTCCTGTTACCCATCCGCCACTGCCACAACGTCGTTCGGTCCCGGCCAAGCGGTGAATTATCGTCTGGAGATCCTCCGTTATCTCGCGCGAGAATCTGCGAAATTTATTGCCCGTAGCCGCGAATGATACGTAATTATGCCTCTTTACGTACGTATATCTACCTACGTCCAGCTTCCAGCAATCGCGACGAAATTACAGGTGGGTTCCCCTTTGTGCTGTTCATGTTTCCCTGCGCCAGCTCAACACCTCGCGTTATCTGCTGCCATCGCCTCGCAACTTTCTCCCGGCAAGAGATATTTATCTCTTTTTATTCCCTCTTACGTAGCTCTTACCACGGATACGAAGAAATGCTTGGTCTTTCGAAAAGATCGGATTACGTACAAAAATTATAATTTATTCGCGAAAGAGAACTTTATGGGCTGACGTGATTAAAATTACCTAACGCTTTCGATTGATTCAAGAGACATTTTAATAGAAATTTGATCTACCGATCTATTTAAATTACCGATTCAACGCCTATTTACGAACAATATCGAAAAATTGATGAACAATGATCTTCATTGTTTGTAAAAAATTAGAAACACCTTAATATGCATATTACAAGTCAACAATCAGAACGTTTATAATCACTCGGGGAAAAAGTCCAGAAGGCGCATCGCGGTAATCGATACCGTTTAAAGTATAGTACTTCCACAAATCGCACTCTTGAGAACTCCGAGGAGCGCGTTCGTTCTCTTTTAAAATTTATGCGAGCCGGCCAACGCGAGCGGATCGCATCCGGCGTAATTCTGGCGGCGATTTTAACAACGGTTCGAGCTTCCTGAGTTTAGCCGGAATTAAATCGACGCGGGGACTCATTGTACGTTCCTTATCGCGCCAGGACCAGGCATGGCGGAATCCGCTCGACTAAAGTGCAATAAAACCAATTAGGCGCGGCGCGAGAAACGGGAGCCATC
Source organism: Polyergus mexicanus (assembly GCF_030449975.1). NCBI lineage: Eukaryota > Metazoa > Arthropoda > Insecta > Hymenoptera > Formicidae > Polyergus > Polyergus mexicanus. The sequence goes on from NW_027223346.1 coordinate 4,061,206, forward strand.
TCCCTCCGAGTGTGTGAAAGAAGTCCAGGAAGACACGAGCGCGGTATAAGAAAGTCGTTTGCCACTGGCAAGACGCCAAATCAATTTAAAAGTTCATGCTCGTATTCTGACGCGCTTGGTTGAAGAAGCACGCACACATATAGAGTATCCTGAAGGAAGCGCAGAACTTCATTTACTGCAATCTGTTTGCAGTAAAAGTTTAAACAGAGGTTGATTAACGAGCTATCTAAGCGAAGGGTTCTTTAATTTCTGGCAATTCAAATATGCGTTCTACTATATATATATCTAGAATTTTATATTTCTGATTTCTATGAGAGAGATAATACTATATTTAATTTATTTAATTTTATTATTATTATAAAACTTTTTAATTGCGCCCTTAAGATGCTGAGAATAATAATATATAATTGCCTTTTTTAATTAAATATATGAATTGAGAAAAATTAAAAAAATAAATTTTTAAGATTATAATTAATAATATATATATTTTATCAAAATATCGCTTCAAAAAAATCAAACTCGAATATTTCTTTCACAATATGCTTATATCGCCTTTCTCGAGACGAATCATGTATATTTGCACCACCGCTAAGATTCGTGATTCATCGGCGAGTCGTTATCGCCGATCGAGCGGCATAATGACAAGCGGGAAGGGGCCAGTGCCTAGAAACGATAGGCGTAAGTACCGACCAAGCCGAGAATGTACGGCAGCCGGAACAATTAAACTCGCTTCATAATTTCTCAGTGGCGGGTGCTCGAGCTTAATGAGAAATGCGCGTTCACCGTAAAACGGTGATCGATTCGCGAAACTCCATTCGCCGCGAAAACGCTCGCTCGCGTGCAAAACGAAAGCGAAAGAGATACATAGATCGCTCAAGCACGGACGGACAGTCTTTCTCCCCTCGGTCTTTCTCTCTCAGGTAACGGAGACAAGCCTGTACGGGCGGGCGATCGTCGACTGTCAAAAGTTACCGGATGTGGCTTTTGTGCAACAGCATCGAACGTTCCCGATCGGAAAAGTTTCGTACCGTGCCGGGCGAAACAATTTCGCCGTCCGACATCGTCGGGGGCTAAATAGCCAGCTTGTTTTCGTCTTTTAATGAGAGAACGCGTCGGGAGTTGGAAACGCGACGTCACGCTCGCGATCCTCTCTCATTAATTCCACCGAACGAGTTGCCGAGATCGAACAGAACGATCGGATTAACGAGAATAATATCGTGAAAGTTTCTGTAAAGGTAAAAAAGCGAAAATCTCTTCTCGCGATCAATAATCTCTTAACTAAAGATTTCCTTTTGAAAGAAACAGATTCTTCCGATCGCTAAACAAAATTTGTTAATAATAAATACATTCGCCTTAATTACAATACCGTTTTACCGATCGATGCAGAATCGGATAAGAAGAACTCGTTGAACAAAGTTTGAAATTAGCATCAATAGCAACATCTCAATCGAACGTTGCTCGGCTTACGGTCGCTAATGACGAATAATTCTCTCAGTTCTTCTTTCGTATCAGACGCGGAGGGAGATAAAAGCTTCGTTAACCGGTGTTCCAAGCTCGATCGTACTCTCGAACTTTCCGGGAAATAGGACTTGGCCGACATGCCGAGGAAAGTTCCGCGTCATCGATCGTCGCGAAAGCAGCAAAGTTTTGAGCATCGAGCTTTAAGTAGCCGTACCGGCTAGTAGACGGCGATCGTGCGACTCGTGGCTACATCTTCGAAGAAAAGAGGAATCGCAAGGAATTGCGGAGTGGCCATTGTTCTTGAAGGTAATTTACATGACCATTTTTTTGGCTCAGCTACCGCGACGATCTTCAGCCAAGCGGGAAGAAGGCATGCGAGGAAGAACGGAACGAAATTGGGAGAAACTGAAGAAGAAATAGAGAAAAACGGACCAAGTTGAAGACAGAGAGAAAGAAAGAGAGAGAGAGAGAGAGAGAGAGAGAGAGAGAGAGAGAGAGAGAGAGAGAGGTGCACTGAGATACGAGAAGAGAGATTGCCGAAGGGAACGAAGTTGGAACAACAAGTCCACCGTGCCAGCCAACAAACCAGCCGTGCAGCCAACCAGACAGCCTCCCTGCCACCTAGTTGATTCGTGCTGCTTGCACAGGGCTAAGTTTACCTTGCAAAACTTTCGCGTGTCACGAGGAGCTTGCTTGCTGCGAAATTCAAATTCGATGTTCTATTGTGGCAAATATAGCCCTTGGCATGGATGCTGGACATGGTACAACGTGCTACTTGTCGCTTATGTTGTGACAGCTATTGATAAGCAACAATAACGTCAAGAATTTGTGATATTATGAGAACCAGAAATAGATTTATATAATGATATCAAGCTCTTTTTATGAATAAGTAAAATTACTATTCAATAATAATAGTTAAATTTATTAATTATTGTAATTAAATTTATTATACTGTACAATTGGCTCCTTAAATTAAATTCATTAAGAGCTCTGCTATTATTACTTGATACGCGATAGAAGTTGAGCATCCTGCGCAAATAATTAATCGCGATTAGCATCAGCTAACGCAAACGCCATCGAACTCGAAAGCGAATCTCGGGCAACGTATTCACAATAGCAACGATAAGGGTGGAATATCACGAAGAGTTGTTTCCATCGGCGCGCAACATCCGCGATAACATCAGCTTACAAGTTCCGGTAAAGACTAAGACAGCACCTATACCGGCATCGCGAGTAGACGCACGCATCGGTGTTGTTGAAGTTCGCGGTGCATAAGGAGCAGTACAGCCACGCAAGCAACACGGTAATAAAGTTTATTGCGAGAATGCATTAGATCGGAATACGTTACACATCCAGCGCGCGCCCCCGTCCTCCCCCTCCCCAGCCAGAGAGAGGGTGCGAGGAAAAGGAGGAATGTACTCAGGGCCCAATAAACTCAACTGCGGGTATATACTCGGAAGTTAAACCGGCTTCAGCTCTAAGCACACACCAAGCCGCGTGTCTCGCAGCAATCCCACTTTCTTCATCTAATGTCTCCGCCTTCTTTCCTCGGTAGCCTCTTTGAGAGCTTTCGCCCTCTTATTTCGACGTACGTTTATAAAGACCGCACGCGTCTATTTTTTTCATACGATACGTGTGCGAATAATTAGCAAATTGCAAGAGGAAGAAAAAAAATATAAGATCAATTCTGAGCCAAAGAATTGTACGTCAGTGGGGAATCTTCCCTCCTAATAATAATAAATCGGATACTTTCACTATTTTTTATAATCATATAAATTATTGAAAAATTCTGGAGATTTTATCGCGTTGACAGATAACACATATTTAAGTTTTATGAAAACAAAATTACTAGAAATTATTAATTTTCTTACGAATTATTACATATAGGAAAAATTCTTGCTACGATCGTATTTAAAAAAATCTAATTTAAAAAAAAAAAAAAAAAATTACGGTGTTATATCAAAAATAAGTAATCACAGTGACAGTAAACATTTTAACAGTTATCTGCATTCTCGATGTAACGCCAGCTAAGTCTCGAGCATTTCCAGAAACATGCACGAATCTCGTTGACAAATCGCCGCGAGTCGTGAGTCGAAGCCGGTCGCGGTCGCGAATAAGAGAGAGCGTCGTCTATTTCCAAATATAGCGATAACCTCCTGGAAGGAGGTACAAGCTCTTGTGTGTGACGGGGTATTGAACGCGACAGCGAATATATCGAGCAGGATTCCCGCGACACGTGAATTCGAAAGACGGAATCCGCGAGACGGCAGAGTTCGCGATGGAAAAAGGAATGGGAATGGCGGATATATGTGCGCGTGTGCGCGTTTATGTGCGAGGAGCACGAATCGCTCGGCGGCGGCGGCGGCGTCGGGGTAGATGTAGTTAGGTACTATGTTGAGGCATAATAGAATAGATAGCGGATAGGCGGAAAGCCGGGGTCCGCTGGTGCTTCGGGAATACTTTACCGAGCGTATAAACGCTATTTATGGCTGCATAAACCAACGATAGGGGATATATAATACAGTCGCACACCTACGTTTCAACTCTCTCCGTCTCTCTCTCTCTCTCCTCCGTTCCTGTTCTCCGCATCGCGTAGCGTATCTACGAAGAACGATCGACAACATCTCCCTCCCCCATTTCCCCGCCGCTCCGCATCCCCATCGGCCTGCATTGATTTGCATGAGATTTCGACCCGAGTTGCTTCTTATAAATCTACCTCTCCCACCCTCGCCAACCGCGCCGAAAGGAAAGGTATTGACTCTCTCTCTTCTCGTGGCCCTTTCCTCCTTGTCTCCCTTCACCGCCGCGAAGACGATGCATGCAGAAAATTCGCGTGCCAAGAGGAAATTCGCGAGTACTTCGGGGGTTGAATCGAGAAACGATCGAGCAATTTTTCGCGCCGCAAAAGAAAGCAATTAGGTAGGAATATAAACGAGTCGGATATTTCATTTTTCGCGGAATAAAAAAGAATAATACAGCGATATCAGGGGTAAAAGGTTGAATATAAAATCAATAGAATTTAAAATTTGTGGAAGACGCGAATTCTACGAGAGCTTGAATTTGTGAAACATAAAGTCTGAATCGTAGAGTTTGCGAGACCATAGAACTTGTGAGATATAGGCTCTGTAGGAATATAAAATTTGTAAAAGATAGAATCTCTATGGATTCGAAAATTACGTAAGACGTAAGATATGGAACATAAATATGTTTAAAATATGAAAAATAGATTTTCTATGAAATACATAGCATTTATATAATATATAAAATTGCAAATTTACGAAATATATAAATCATGAATGAAAAAATTATGAAGAATGAAATATATTAGAATTTTTGTGCCCATATATTTGTAGAATTTTAAGTCTTTAGTTATTTATCGCAAATAAGAATTCTTATTAATCTGACAGCTCTAATAATTCAATTACTTTTATACTTAATAAGAATCAATGTTAAAGACAAACCCATTATTAGTACGATACGTTAATTTATTATAATTATTTTGCTGATAATCGCCACACAAGCAAACTTTATTGATTTGGCATTTGACGCGTGTTTGTGTAAACATCCGGTTTAAATTATTCCTTGGGCGAAATTATTCAAAACCACGACTCATTGCCAGTGCCGATTCAGCGTCATTATAATACCTAATTAGCCACTCGCGAGACTTGGAGCGCTGACCGACGATTCGGGGACCTGGGTTCTCCGGGTTGGCAAACTTGCCCGGCGCTGCCGGCTCTCGCTCGCTTTGGCGAATTAATTATTTCGCGTCACGCCTCGCTACGGTGTTTATAAAGCGTTGGACGCCATCTTGCCGAGACAGCCCTCTTAAATATGCGATTACGCGATGTACGACGAATCGCTCGTCCTCTTTGCGATTCTATCGTCATCGTTAAATTTATCTTAAAAGATCCAATTATTAAGTTTTACAACTAAAAGAAAGCAAAGATGCTCTTAATAAACTTACATACACGGACGATTGTATCTCCAAATTTTGCTTTCCCGACTTACCTAAAACAGAAATTGTAACATCGATATGTAATAAAAGAAAAGACTTTTATTAATGTTTGTAATATCGTATATGATTAAATGTACAAAATCATACAATAATAATAATTAAAATGCTTTTCGATAGAACTTGTAACAACACATTCTCTAAAAGATAAGGTATCTCTAAGAATGTGAAATTATTTCATTTTCATGCATAATATCACATTATGGAAAAAAATGGCAATATCCCACTCTCTGCATTACTCATAATATGCAACACCATTTTACGGTAAACAGATGGATCTATTTTCTCAAGAAGATTCTCGCGGTAACTGCGGTATGACAAAGTCACGGCCGTTGTTCGTTCACAATGTAGCAGCGAGATAAAGGGACGACGAAGTATGTATAGTCGCCGGAATACCTTTTAATTACGTCGCCGCCATCGCGAGATCTTGCGGAAATATGCGACGGTGGACGTTTTAATCTCGCGGTCACTTAAAAACTCTTCGCATAGATCCCGCCGCTATCTCGACCGGTGGATCGGAGAGCCGCGTCCGGGAAGCGGAATAAAACCGCCCTGTGAAATTTAATAAGTTCCTTCGACGAGGGTCGTAAAGTTCCTTGCGAGGGCGCTAGAAACGAGTCCTTCGAGAATCGAGGGATCGCTAAATTTAAGGGCGACTCTCTTCATGTTTGCGTTAGACTGCAATTCACCTGCTAGATTGCAGCTTGCCGCACTCAAACTGATAAATGTCAAGCCGCTATTTAATCGACAAAAGTCAAGAGTTTCATTAAAATTCGTCTCTTTAAATGTAATAAAATAGCATAGATCACTATGTTATGTCAATGAAGATATAAATTACGTAAAATGCGTCCAATTATCAAGAATGGAACGCACATTCCAAAAAATACTCCAATTTTTTTATGTGTATGAAAATATGCTGTCTTTCCTTATGAAAAATGATTATTATGCTCACAGTGTTAGACAATAATTGAGATAGTTTTCAAAAGTTTACCCGTTTTTAATAACACGAAGATCAAAAGCGACAGCTCGAACAACAACGTATATTTACGTTTTTACCAACATTCTACTTTCGTACAATATAAGATGAATAGTTTACTAGATTTATTTTTGTCTCCTTTCATAAGAAATTTCCCCCCAAGAACTTTCGCCAAGGCGCACTTCTTTCGAATTCTTCAAAACTCTTAAAACTTGATGGATTTTGACCATCGTGTAAAAGGGTTTTCATCAAAGAGAATAAAAGCTGAATAAAATTATGAATATAGTACAATATATACAGAACATTGATAATATATCGTGAGATAAAATCGCTATCTCGCCCTTCTATAATAGCTGCGCATTGTGGTGTTTAATCGCTTCTCTCTGATTCTGAATTCCTTTCTAAGCCACGGCGATCCTTCCATTACGAGAATCCGCTTTTAAAACAATTGCCGACGCAATGAATGTCAGGAAAAGGAGCGGGAAGTAACTTTGGATTTCGGTATCGTCGCGCGAAAGAATCGTACGGTGTAAATTCTGAAGCGAGACAAAACGCGGTTGGCCATATCGCGAAAGCGGAACCTAATCCTACGAAGATACGTGACCAGAATTGCTCTTTCACTTTCCTGTAGTGATCCAAACGGGACCAGCGGCTTAGCATTTTCTCTCGCTCCAACCGTTTTGTGTCCTCTATTTGCACTGCGGAACGCCCGGAATATTCTTTCCGCCGTTGGACGACCAATAAGGACATTATTATTATCACGCGTGTCCTTATATTCTCCACAACGGTATAAGAATTCTAAAAGAGTATATATTATTATATCATATATGTATACATTTTATTCAAAATGAGATTTATTTTTCTGTTAAGGTTTCGGATTTTTTACTGATGCGTCATATTGAATTATGATGATGGAGTCTCGAGAAATCGTGTTAACCTTTTTTTCTTGCTAAATACCTTTTTTTTACAAAAAGATACTGTCATTTGCGTTTGATAATCTACATTCTAAATTGATAAAATATATCGAAGACTCTTTTCGATTCGTAGATCGATAATTAATAGTTTCACAAATTGTCACAAAGTCTATTTTCGCTAAAAATATAAGGCACCTACAAAAGTTTTCGATATGTTTTACTAATTCATACTATCAAACATAAAATAGTGGCATAAAAAAAAGATCATTTAGTTCTATATATTTCGCGAGAGAAAAATTCATACGATTTCTCACTTTTGATGTCATTATTCAATATGGCTACAGTGAGAAAACAGATGTTTCAATATTCGTAACATTAATATGATAAAATACTTATTAAGTTTCTATTATCAACATTTCTGTTTTTCAAATGTTTCATTTGCTCAATAATTCAGGAAATTCCGAGCTTTCCAGATTTATCTCTCCATTTGATACGAACGTCTTTCGTAAAAGTTTAACAAAATTTACATTCCCGCTATGCTATTTTGCAATTTAATTTCGTGTTAATGATTTTCTTTTCTCTCTCATCAATTAAATATTATTCTTCGAAATTCTCTCGTACTTGTCTAGAGAAGGGATGCTCCAGTTACCCAGTTTGAAAATAATATCATACTTTGGAGAGTGAAAAAGAGAGTCTCTTCATATCCTGACTTCCGTTTAATCCATTTCCGCTTTTCGAAACTTAAAACGAGGTTCAAAGCACGGTTCAAAGACACTGTGACGTTTCCGTCATCCAAAATAATTTAAAAGCAAATCTTGACGCGCTAAAATTTGGATAACTTCCAGCGATGTTATCGAAACTGACAGCAATGTTGAGTAAAATTTATTCTCCGCATAACGTGGTCATTTCAAAAGGGAAGTCACTAATGAGAATATCGTAAATGGCTTTGTTACAGCAAACATCTTATTAATCTAAATTTAGAATTGCGTGTTGTTATTTATAACTTGTTGTAAATGTCACTTTATTCTGGTTGCGATTACACATCTTACAATAAATATCGTATATTTCTCGTGATTTATTCCTATGTAAGTAAAATAAGCGCGCGGACAATAATTAATAAATAAAATGCCAAATAATAAATTGTAATAATAATTGTTATAATGATAAGAATAATATCCGCGAATACTTGCGAACTTAACGAATTCGCGCACGTCGCGTTCTTTGCTATCCTCCACCTGCTGATAAATGTATTTTAAATGAGCGTTCGGGTTTCATTAATGTTACACGCTAGCTATATATAAGCTGCGCGCCAAAGTCAAGCGGACTAGAGATACTTTTGAGAAATCTTACGATAGCAGCGCAAATCCAGTATAATTCGCTGCTCGGGCGTTAATGGCGTTAGACCTGTCGGGACGGTAAGAGCCTCTCTCTGCTTCCTTCACTTAACTTTGCTCAACAGCTATTCCCATTCATGCCAGTTCCATTAACTTACTATCGAAGGAAGCGACGCCGGTTAAAAATACACGAAGATTACACGCTTTTTTGTTTTTCGGTAATATATAATTCGTCTGCATTATATTTAATACTTTTTTGCGTATTAGAAAAATATAGAAATAATATTAATATAGCAAAACCTTTTTTCCTTTTTTATTATAGATAAAAAAATTTCGTTTTAATATTTCAATATAAATTTTTTTTTAATGTAAATTTTTTACTTTTATATGTCACATTTTTTTTATTTTCTATTCATATATTATTTCTATCTTTTTTTTTATCTTTTTCATGTTTCAAAAATTTCTATTATTTTTTGTTTTGTTTTTATTCTTCAAATCATTCTCTTTTTCTATTGCAGTGTTTTATAAAGTCTGTTATTATAGTTTTATAAAATCTCAATATATCTCGCTTTCTAAAGATAGTTATTCGCCGGAGACAACAATAAGACTCTCAGCGAAATTATTTCAATTAAGTATATTCCGCAAATAACCCGCATTCAATCTCAACATTCCACAGGCAACAACAATTAATATTATATAGAATCTATTCGCGATATAACTGACATTTACATTAATCTGATCCTCGTCGGTGGATATCAATTGGAGGAATAAAAGCGGATAATCTATGGAGAATCTGGTGAAACATTCAGAGTATTAATTTTCGGTATGTTCCGACATTAAGTTTCCCTCGTTCCCCATCTGGATATATACCTCGGCAAGAGGTCGTCGTCGTTCTTGGCTCTAGACCAATCGTCATGTCGTTGCTGGCCGAATTGCGATAAGATTTCTGGCGATGAACGCGCACCGAAACGTTGCCTGGAGTTATTCTGGACCGTCATTTCTCACTTCCGGGTAATGTCGGTAGACGCGAATTACACCTGTCAGTCCTGCGCCGTCTCTTTTGTATCGAACCTCAAATAAAAGGAGGCATGGAAGGATATTCATAATTATGCATTTTCGAAGCTACCATATTACATGTTTACGAGACAAGAAACAAGAATTATGAAAAAAACAATTTAGAAAAGATATCTTATAAATAAAAAGATAAATTTTTCTTTTCTCTCGTATTTTCAAGAAAAATCCTTTTCTTTCAACCGATTCCTTCGAAATCCTTTTTCTGGTTTCTTTCAAATTTAAAATCCCTCTTACGATAAAAATTTGATTGGGTGTTGGATATTTTTCACTTCCAATATTAAATCTCTCGAGAATTGAGAGAGAAATTCGAGAATTAAGATTTCATAGAATAGAAATTATTTAAAATTAACTAGAGATAAAAGATCCTTGACAAAATTGAGACTTTAATAAAATAGCCGATATCTTTCGATTTTCAAGACGTATTAAATTAACTTGGAAAATTCTGATGGTGCATTTGGCAAAATTCCATGTCGCGAATACATCGGTAAAAATAATTTCGTACTCCTCGACACATCTTTGCACTTGTTTTTCCTATTCGCTCATTCCATTCCCTTCCTTAGCGGTCTCCTAGCTAGGCGAGCACTCTAACTTAGCTCCCAGCACTCTGATAAGTGCGCGACTTAATTGCAGTGAACCTGCCGCAACGCTTGAACTCGGTTTCACTTAATACGCCAATTCCAAGTTGATTTATTGATAGCCTCCGCCATGAGTATTCTAGAAGCACCGACAGAAGGAGGAGATGGAACTCCGTTTATCACATTGCACTCTCCTATCTCGCTTAAAATACACTTCTCGGAATAGTTCGATACAAATACGGTATATGCAAATTTTATTTAATCAATCGTTAAACGGATAAAAAATATTTTTAAGTTTTTACTTCCAACAAACACATATACAAATCCGTTTCCTTTTTCAACTCGATAATAGATTCTTTAAAATTTGCGATCAAGCTTAACGTCACTAATACATCAAAATAACAACATACATTTTGTATTTCCTGCAAATTAAGATTTTGGGTTGCAATAACATAAGAAAATTACATTGTTTTTTATTTAATAAAGTATGTCAAATATATTGTTATTATAAAATTAAAATAAAAAGAGGCTTCTTAATTATCGTATATTTAAGGCTCTGAATAAAATTTACTAGAAACATTTCACAATTTTTTCAATTTTGCAACTTAACATTTCTTTCTGTCTTTTCTTAAAAATCTTGAGAGAAGAAAATTTCTCTCTCTCTCTTTCTTAAGAATATTTTCTTAGTCTTGAAAAATACCATTATCCAGGCAGGGTTGGGAGAATAACAATGAATTTCAATTAACAGCCGGGGAGCTCGCGCTAATCCTCGAACAATCGCTCCTCGGGCGCCGATCGCTCCGCGAGCGATATCGCAGACTCACCGAGTTCGAGCTAATTAAATTCCCGTAATATCATATCTGCCTTCCGCACACATGGCTCTCGCGGAAACTTCGATCTGCGAAAATATCGGGGAGTAGCGGCTTTCCAGAGATCGAGATGGCCGAGCGGGTCGAGCATTCGCGAAGGTGTTCGCCGAAAGTATTGAATTGTATGGGCGAAACATATCGCCAATTTCGGACGAGCTTGTAGACAGTGTCGATCGCGGCAGATCTACGACAATGTAACTCGTCGGAAATTCGACGGTACCATCCGCGTGTGCCCCCAAATAATGGAAATCGTAAACTATACGATCGATGTCTGAGGTATTTCGCGCTCACGGTGCCCAGATCATTAAAGAATGTCGCGCGAACGGCGATAAATATAGCGATCGGGGGCTGATATAGCCTCGCGCTTTCATTCTACGCATTTTCATGTACATCCGTTTCTCTAAACACGAAAATTGAATAATTCATTTAAAAAATAAAAGTGGAAACCAAAAGGGGGTTTTCTGATATATAAAGCACTTTCATGCTATGATAAAAATCGAATAAAATTTGTGAGTGTACTTAAGACGAACGAAAGTTTCGATTCCTTCAAGATTCATAGCGGTGTCCGGTATCCAGACAACGATTCCACTCGTCGTCGGTTGTTGATCCATCCACGAGGTCGTCGTTGACCTCGGTGGCTCTTCGGGACAGTCGTCGATTCCCCCGTACATTATTCTCTCGAGTTATAAATACGATGGTTCGAACGACGGTAACGAGCTCGCGGCGGATCAACGGCGGAAATAGACAAGGTGCGTAGAGAGCAAATAACAGAGATGGAGAAAGGGACGCGAAAGGAGAATGAAAAGGTCACACCTGCCGCTGCCGCTCATCTCATTGAGATCCTTATAACAGCTGCACCGGTCAATGGGTAAAGATTTTGCTGCCGGATCGAGCAATTGTGCGGAAGGCTTAAAATTAGCGACGGACGATGTTACGATCGTGCTCGCAAGCGAGAGTTCTCCTGTCTATTTGGCGAACGTGTAGAGAGAGAGAGAGAGAGAGAGAGCAGTTCTCTCCTCGGCAAAATTGATCGGCCGGAATTGCAGCGGCGGCCAACTGCAGTCCGCGAACTCGCCTAACGACAGCCCGGGGCTCGTAACTCCTCGCCGAAACGGGGGATTACACCAGGCCGTGCCGAATCACGCGAGTCGAGTCCCCCGGAATAACGCCGATGATACATATTAAGCACCGAAATAAATCAATAACGAGGCGAGTTTATCGAGACGCTTCTCTCCCGCGCGACGATCGGCGAGTACTTGCGCGAGCGTAACGGGAATATTAAGCGGGCTTATCGCGCTGAAAGATCGCCGGCGATAATCGCGTGCGGGGCTCTAGGGTCCTAGGATTGTATTAGGTAAAAAGGATATAAATCATGGTGCATGAAAATGGTAATATCGCATCTATAAGACTACGAGACGCTTAAATTTATTTTATTGCTAGTACGTAATTAATAGATGAATTTAACGTATAATGATACCAAAAGTGAAAACGACTACACAATCGAAATTAATAGAAAAGATACAGAAATTAAAAATATATCACGATGATTGTATTATATAAATCTGTATTTCCCTACAAATACATAAATCAAACTACTAATAAAAAATTGAAGAATATTTTCAAAATTTTGCGCAACCTTGTAAATGCGTTGAACTTTTCGATTTATCATTCTTACGGAATTTCTCTCGATAATGATAATATGTACACCATGCCTAGCGAATTCAGTCATATATTCGCGGTAGCGTTAATGTAACAGATATTTCAGATTGTCTAGAGAGGATACACGAGTCCGCATCGAAGCGGGATGCGAAGCGAGACGCGAGCGGAGCGTGACGAACGGCGCTGTATAAATGCAGCGTTGCTAATGTTAAATCGCCGACGCGGTAATTACATGCAAATAGCGCCGGCCACTGTTTAAACAGCGCCCGGTGCACGAGGCGAGGCGCGCCGTCGAAGCGCGCCTCTCTCGTCCATATTTTTCGAAATACTCGCCCTCACGTGCCTCGCCCGCTCGTGTAAAGCTCCGGCGCGTTATTAAGCGCCGTTGAATGCACTCCGGCTATATCTCCTCGCATAAGCGAGGAAACGGGATCCATTAAAAAAATTTGCGAAGGTACTTCGCAAAGGAAATGCGATAGAAAAAGCTCGAATTACAGCAGCGTTCAAGAGCTTTAACCTGGCTTCTGGGAACTAAAATTAACATGTAAACGTGTGTAATTCCTATTTTACGTTTTAAACTAGAGAAATGTAAATATAGACAATAAAATTTGATTTCTCAAAGAATTAATTTTCAGAATTGAATTTTAATAGATACAAATTATATAATCACGTGGTTTAATAATGAAAATTAAACAAGTAATAGCCATTCGTTAATTATTATTGAGAGAAGATTAATTGATAAATTAGCAAATATTTTTAGCTGAGCGGAAAAAAACAAATTCAAAAAATTATATATATATATAAGCATATACATATTGTATCATTTATTACACTTGCAAAACAAAAATAATCGAGATGGAACTATTTTCATTCTAATGCACTTAACGAAGGATATTTATACTTCGTATGCGTATATAAATACGCTCTTACGTAGTCTATTGCGTAGGCGCATTAAACATTCGCATAGCAAATTTACGATTCTGATGAATGTGTCGGCTGGCCTTCTATCTCACGGCTTCGTCGATGAGAGCCAGGGGCTACAGCAAAACAGCCATGAGTAATTAACACGCTGTACGCCAGATCTAAATTTCGACATCGCCTAACCAGTGCCAAGAGTATTTCGAGAGATCCTAATTGACTTTATTTTAATTAACGAAGTCCATAGGCGACTTAAGATAAGAGAAACAAAATTGAAAGTTTCGCGACTAAGGGTCTCTCTTTTTTTAGAATAATTCTCTCTTTTTATAATTAAAATATTACTTTTAAATATATCCTAATTTGTGTATAATTTTTCATATCTTTTCATTAATTATTACATTTTATTATCAAGCACGTGTTCAGATATTAATTTGACAGAATTTTGAATGATGAAAATTTCCTAAATTCGATAATGTTATTTATGTAACTTACGCGACTGGCTCGTTTTATGTCGACTCGAGTCCATTATCGATTAAATAACGAATAATAAATGTACACATTTTATTAAGGTTATTAATCGATTAAAAACAGCTAGCTCTTGGATATGTTCTGGACACAAATCTTGTCAAGCGTCGTTCCTGTCGCTTGCGCGATTCTCCTCGCTGTTAATTAGCGTTTCCTTGTAATTTCCTAATCCGCGCCCACACTTTCATCCTAATTATTTCTGTCAGCTTCTTACACGCCTTTTGCGCCATGCCGACTTTCATTGTTAGATAAGCGATCTTACAATCATTATTACGAGACCATAAATCTCTAAATCTGGATTAGTCATTAATTGCTTAACTTTCTATATAATCTTTTCTAATTTTATGCAAAACTTTGTGACGCAATAATATTTTGCTAACGTTAGTGTTTAATATTTTCTGTCTCTTTCAAAAATTCGTTTCAGGAAACAAATAAAAACGTAATGATCTATAATTATATAATAACAGCAATAGATTTAGAGTACAAACAATTAAGCATGGATATAAATAGGTAAAAATATATAAAATATACTGTATAAAGATTAAATTGAAATTTTAAAACCCGACATGCACACAATATTTGTTGTTGCGGTCAAATTTCAAATTAAGATTGATGATCGGAAAAAGAAAGAAAGGCTTACTCGCGTAGAATCTGTGTAAATTAATGTTTGCCATCGCCACACGTATATCATCGATGGTTTCCGTACATTTTTAATGCAAATGTATTAATAAAATTAAATAATAATAAGTTCGCGCACCAATACCCGCACCTTGGCTCTTATCTGTCAGTATTCCCACTGAATTATCTATTATAGAATTGTTTAAATCCATAATTTTAAAAAATAAACGTTTAATTTTTTTTTTTTTTTTAGAAACTTGGAAAATTTAGAAAATCAAAGTTAATTTATTAAATTTACAATAATAATAATACGATTTTTTCGTACTGTAAAACATTAGATGCTAGAAAGCTTTCGGCTCTAAAGATTACGTTAAAAGCTTGTAGCAGTCATTCTCGAACATAATTCTTATTAGCGTTATCCTGATACTGTTAAGAGTAGATTCCTCTGGATAACGCGTTACCCCTTTCTTTCACCGTTTAATATTTCTGGCTATCTTTCTTGCTCGCTCAAATAAGATTTAATGATTATTGTTCTGTTTATCCCTCTCTTATTAATCATACAGAAGATTATGGGTCGGCGAAAAGAGCGCTCCGCGTGTGTGAGAGGTACGCGGGGGGAAATCACGGCAATAGAGTCGTCGCGGTACTGCAGGAAATAGCGGGAAATTTATACGATCGTTACCGTCGCGGGTTAACACGGACAGTCGTATCGGTAGCAAAGCGCCGCGACGCGACGCGACGCGCCAAGCTCGGCTAAATAAATGGACAATATCATCCTCGTCGTAAAAATAATTGCCCGCCGCTCGTGGCGGCGCGCGACCGATTATTGCCAACCGCGGCAATTAGCTGCCGCGGCTTCATGCGCTTTATTGCCGTTTGCTGCGAATTTTTATCGCGAGCTTCTCTGTAGAGATCGCAATCTGATTGCGGCAGAATTTTTGGACCAAGAAAAATAGGAAGATTGAGATAAATCGATATTACAATAATAGAATAGTAAATTTACTATGAAAGAGTTGAGATATAATGAATAATAAATTTATTTGTTAATTATATATATGTATATATTGAAATTAATATAATTTATATAAATTCAAAGCTTTGTTATTAAAATATCTAATATTAAATATTGAAAGATTTTCTCAGATAATAGTGGTTCTTTCTAAGGTGATGAAATTTTTGCTCCAATAAGTCTGACATAAAAATTAGTAGAATATCTGGAGAATATCTCTTATCATAATGAGATCATTAAAGAATATTTTATCTAGTTATGAGATTAATTTAGAATCATAATATAACACACTTCTTGCTGATCTACCTGACGCTTTTGAAGCAAAATTACACCAACGGCCGATTGAAGAAGATCGACCAAAGTCTCGGGGTGTGTCTCGCACGGGATTATACAACGCGGAGGAAATAATGACGCAGATATTGCGGAGAGGATATGGTAGGAGGATGTGGAGGTCGGTCGGCGGGGTACGGAGAAATATAATGGGTTAAGTTTCGCCGTCGTGCTCCGGCGAATTTCCGGGTCGAGCTCGCGAGCGCGTGGCACTTTCAAGGGACTACCGGGAGCTCTTCTTAGGTAACCAAGTTAAGCTGTTAATTTCCACGTACATGGTTCACGGTCGGCTTAAATTTCTTGCCTGGCCTCGGGGTAACCCGGAAAAAGTCCTTCGCGCTCTTTTGTCCGGGCCTTGAATCGCCTGCACGGATTAAACTAGCAATATGATATTATCACGTCGTATGACTTTACGTTTTGCCACGTCACATTATATTAAAGAACAAAGATGCGTGTCTACTTTAGTGCATTTACAGAATCAATATGAAAAAAAGAAATTTGTCAAACGTACAGATTGCAATTTAATCGTAACTACTAGATTCGCACATATCACATGTACACAAAATCATAAAAATTCGCCCCTCATATAATGCTATATATGTATAGTTTTGTATATAAATACTTATTCTATTAGATACTTATTTCAATACGCTAATACACAGGATGTATTAAACATTATGTACACTCTTTTTCAAATCGCAGATAAAAAAAAAAAAAAAAAATTGCAGCGACAGTCGACGACATCTGAACAGATTCGAAAGAGGTTTTTCTAATCTCATTCCCCTCTGTAGAAAGATGCGTATGATATACATATGCGGCGTTTTACATGTGCTCTTTTTTTCTTCACACCCATGTTTGGTTCCTCCTCATCGGTGCCACGAGCCGCTCGTGTCAGCGCAACGGGCGGCTGTTAAAGGTATAGTTATGGCCAGTATTTGTCACGTCTTATCGCCGACGCGCATCTTAAGCGCGGGGAATTAAACGCGTAATCGCACGGTTATTATCTCGTTAAAGGCGAACGCGAGTCAGAGTCGAGGGAAGATGCCTTTTCGTCGGCGGCTTCCCGCTTAATAAATGATCCATGTTTCGGACTAACGTTTAACATGGTTGATTCCTATCAAAATTATCGTGTTATAATTTTACTTATCTTATCTATGAAAAAAAAATCTCATAAGACATATAAGAATAGAGATTTGCTTACTTTCATAATTTTCTGAAGGATAAATAATATCTATTTAATAATATTATACGCAACGATAAATAATTTTTAAATTTCAAACGGATGATGATCAAAAATGATTATAAAAATTTTAAGATAGATATCCCACGTGTTTATAGCGGCTTCCATCTTCAAAAGATATTTTAGTTTAATTGGGTGAAAATGAAAGAGAATCAGCCTCCATATTCCCTATTAAAAAAAAGAAAAAAAAAACATTTACATGAGAATCTTTTCACACCCGTTCCTTTACACAAGAACGAAAACTCCGAACTCGCGAACAGGCATTACGGCGCCATTTTCCATTCTTCTAAAAGCTCGACGAGTGAATCCGCTCTAACGTCCCAAATACTCCAATTCTCTTCTTCAGGGTAGACAACGTGATCCGGTCGCGGCGGTAACGGTAATTGGAAGGCAGAAAAACGGAGAGAATTAATTTGTCGTGCGCAGTGCCCGACGGAGAGTGCGGGAAACGAGGAACAGAAGAGGGTGGGAAGAGTACGGGGTGGAGCCTGGGGAGATGCCCGAGAGAACCGTCGTCGGGTCTCTCCCATTGATTATGAGGCAAGGCGAGCGTCGTTAATGGCCGACGGCGACATTTATCGCGTCAATGGACGCCGCGCGTCCATTCCCACGTGACCATCTCCGTCACTCGCTATAAATACCCTCATCCGCTCTCCTCTCCCCGCTTGACATCTTGCGTTTCTCGAGGCAAATCGAAGCTTAAACGATTATCACGGTTCATTTCGTGATTTCTTTAATATAACGTAAATCGCTAATACGAGCTAATAAGAGCCAATCGCACGATAAATGAAGGTAAAAATCCTTTGAAGAATTCCAAAAAAATTTTATTATTTTAAACGTTTCGGTCATCTTCAGTAAATCTGTTGAAATAAACATTAAAGAGAGAGAGAGAGAGAGAGAGAGAGAGAGAGAGAGAGAGAAAACAAGCGTAATACATACATTGCATTAATTTTTATTTGATCATATGTACTTTATTAATTTTTTATTTAGCTCTTATTAACATTTCATATTAACAGCTCATATTAATAATTTATGATTTATGCTATATCACATTATTCAGAGCTCTATTTACTTATTAATTACTTTAATGTTTTTATTACGGACTCTCTCGATTGACATGTATTGACAATACTTTATTTTGACAGCGTCAAATCAAATTATTTCAAAATTCCAACAGAATAATTTCATGCTTATATGTTTGATATAAATATGCAAAAAATTTCAATTTTTCTTTTGTGCATTTAATATACTGTGTCCGATTAATAGAAAATTTAACAAAAGTTTACATATTAAATATTCCTAAGGAAATTCGAGATTCATACACATGTAATTTTTGATACAACTAAATAAACTTTTAATATAATTAAGTAACTAAATAATAAATTAAAATATTGCGATAAAAATCATTAGTAAAATTAACTGTGTGCATATATTGTGCGAAGAGAAATATTTTATATATCTATACATGTATTTACCAATAAAGTCTATTTCAACACGATCGAGCAATAATAATAATAATAATAATAAAAAAAAAAAGCGAGCGGTTAACAAGAATTTGTATACTCGATTAAAATCTATTAAAATTCGCCGGGGAAGAGAAACATTTCATGTGTCTTCGCTCGCGGACCTTTAATCTAATTAAAAACTACGCAGCGCGTAAAAAGTATAGCGAGCAACACGCGCTTTCCACCTAATTTCTGCAGATTCTCTTTCCCCGTGTTACTCCGGGCTCGCCGAGAGATTCACTCGCAGCTGCCGCCGGAATTTTTCTAGCCGGATCTTATACCGAAACGGCCCATGCGTTACGCGACACCGCGGTAATTAAAAGTACCTTTCTCCCCTCTTGCCCCTGACCATCGCCCACGGTGCTCGGTGGACAGTACGCGCGTCGAGGATTTTTAATTGAAAAAATTTCACGATGAACTTTTTCTCGTCAACTGCGACTCGCGCCACTCTCGATGCTTTCAC
Source organism: Polyergus mexicanus (assembly GCF_030449975.1). NCBI lineage: Eukaryota > Metazoa > Arthropoda > Insecta > Hymenoptera > Formicidae > Polyergus > Polyergus mexicanus. The sequence continues at coordinate 4,080,688 of NW_027223346.1, forward strand.
GCAGCGGTCTCGATTAAAAGATCATATTCTATCTGTGAGCAATTGCATAGTCTCTTCTCTGCAGCGATAGGTATATTATATAAACGACCAATGAAATATGATAAATATGCAATGGTTTATTAATAAAAAAAAATTAAACAACGCGCCGATATGTCGCGTTATTTGACCGCACATATTTAATTTCTAATTCATTTTCCAGTTTCGTACGCATTATTACTTACTATAATTATTTTATAATTAATTATTTTATTATATTATTATATATTTCATCTCTCTAATATTTTCCTACTTTCCTAACATTTTTCTACTTTCGAATTGCACTGACATTATTTTAAGATGGAATATATTGGAAAAATGATCTCTGCTGTGGAATTATGTATTCTATATTTAAATATTTTACACTCAACAAAAGATCTTTTGTGTTGGAACAGTTAAAAATAAAAGAAACCGGTTCAAAGTACAAAGATGGGGTTGAGTAATCTCGCTCAAAAAGACAGTAATTGATATAACGAGGGACACATTAAACTTAACCGCAACACGGAGAGTATCGATTGCGCGGTGTCGCGTTCGCGTATTCCGGTTTCTCTCCCGTACAACTCATACAAAGGCATACAAGGTGACTCGTATTTCAAGGTATGAACGAAGCACGGCGTTCCGCGCGACGAGCGCGATAAAATCGGCCACAACGACGAGACTCATTTCCCTGCATATCAATCCAACGGAAGAACAACGAGAACGCGGCGACGCGAGAACTCGCAAAATACCCACCCGACAATCGACATCCACGTGGTTTTAACGTTGCTAGCAATGTTCACTGCAGAGTGCGTGCGATAACGCGTCAAGATTTTCACCCGAGAGCGATAGTATTGTACTTTCTAGCTTTTTATAAAACGTCCATAATATATGTCTAACGTGAAATTCAGAGATCTTTAAATTTCCTTTTCTCACGTTCCTTCAAGTTTCCATATTTTCCAAATTTTCGAATTTTCATATCTTTAAACTTTTATATATTTTTACGCTTCTATTTTTATTTTTATTCATATTTTTAAGTATTTTAAAAGACAATATGATCGAAAAATGGAATTTTGATTGTTTTATTTTAAATGTGAAAAAAAAAACTGCACAACAGAAACATATTAAATAATACAAGTTGCACTTGAAGAAGATTGTATAGCAGGAAGTAAGATGCATCTTGCATCATTTAATATGTTTTTGTTGCAGTTTTTCCACATTTAAAACAAAACTTAATCACGGTTCTATTTTGAAAATCGTGACAACGTTAAAAATTTCAAACGCACGCAAACTTCAAACTATTGATTCAATAGCGTCAAAAAAAAAATATGGGCAAAACTCGAGAAGAATCATAGTAACTAGACCCAGTGTAAGCGAAGAGATAGCGCAGTCAGTGCGTCCAGAAAAAAAGTCAGTCCCCGAACTTCTTGAATGCACTGTGTGCGTGGCTACTTTATTAAGTTACAATAATGTCAAGATCCACCGTGAATTTCATTCGTACGATGGATAAAGACGAGTACTATTTTTCACGGACAGCTCGAGGCCATCGTGGAGAAATGGCGCGTCGTGTTTTACAAAGATAAGGCTTTAAGGTCTTAATCCTCGCCGAAATGAAAGCGAAGAAGAGACGGGCGGCGTTCCGATAATCTAGCGCGTTACTTCCGACGATTACGGAGCGTGGATTAGCGACCGAAAGAGACCGGCATAACGGCGGAATCGAGAGAAGAAGCAGGCATCGTATCCGCGAAATTAAGCGATCAAGCTTGCCATGATGCAGCCCCGTAACGTTTTATCGACGTTCCGCGATTACGCGTTTTGGCAAATGCACTCTACGAAACTTTATTCGCGTATTAAAACCGCACACAATTCCGCCAAAGCTGACGAGCTAATTGTGTGTTCTAAAATCATCGAGTTTATACGAATACTCGCAATCACCGATTTCCAACATAAATATATCATTATTTTGCGATTAAATATAAATTTCGTATTTACGATATCGCGCGCGTATCTCGTTTTCCAAAAAACTCTGCGTAAATAATTCACTCGTTTTTGCGATGACCCACACAATTCGCTCGTTAAATAAATTATCATGAAAACGCCAAACAAACGCCATTTATCATAACGCGATTACGTCATGGCGCGATTCATAACGATCATCGCGGCCGCAACAAGCATGGAAAATTGATGTTGTGTGCGGCGATATAATAGGATCATCTTGCCGAATGCCATCCTTTGCATTCCTCCAGGGGATGATTTGGTCTTCGGAAATTGGTGATTATATCAAAATGGCATCGTTTCCGTTAACTCGATTAACACATATTAAACACACGTAAGTATAGAGCTTGTAAATTTGTTGAAATTTTATCGATTTCTATTAAATATATTTAAAAGAAGATTTGACATTAAAAGAAGTCGGAAGATATTTTAAAAATTAATTTCTTTCCTCCAAAATATGATTTTGTTTTTATGTGCTCAATTAAACTGTTATAAAGAACATTTTATGAGCAGAGTAGTACCGCAAATAACAGAACTAAAAAAAGTAATAAAAAATTAAACTATAAGAATTAAATTTTAGAGAAAAGAAAAAATATGAGGGAATACTACGATTTTCGAGTGAATAATTAGCGCTAATTAGGGGGGGATTTACTATTTTGAAAATTATTTTTAATATTTTATAAAGTAGAAAATTCAATATTAATTCAATTGTGTAATAAAAAAAAAAAAAAGTTAAACTTGCAGCAAAAAGGAACAATTAAATTCACGCATAGCGCTTTAAAATTGCATAGTTTCATCAGTATTTGTTGTTGATTTTCACCATGTTTACACTTTCGAATATATTTCATCCAAATAACGGAATTGAAAGCTGATGTAATATACGGAGATCGCATTCGAAAACATTTGGAAATACAGCGATGATACGGTAGATTTTCTATAGCAAAAATGTTAAACAAGGGAGAGGAGCGGTGCTGTTATAGTTTCATTTCCCGAATCGCTCCCTCAAACCGCGCTCATGACCCAGGATGGAACAGTGCCAGGAAAAAAAATCTGCCCTAAAGCCTACCCCACCCCGCTTTCACACCTAAGCCTTGGAAACTGTAATTTGTGAATTTCGCTCGTGTCAGCCGACGCGCGACAAATGTCGTCGGCCTTGCCCTGCCGGGGATTGAAATATTTATGCCGCGTAGAGTGCCCGGTTAAATGCGCGCTCGCGAATATCGTTTGATTTATGACGGCTATGTCGGTCAGGTTTTGTTTTAGTTTCGGTCTTTATACATATATACTATTTTTTTTAAAAACTTTTCTGCGAGAGAGAGTAATTTTACGTGACATAAATGCAATTTCACTCTGTCGACACCTGTGCAAATATAGATACAATAAAAATAAATGTTTAATTGTTATTTAATTATCAATTATACAATTCAATGTTTGATATATTTAAAATATATCTTCTAAAATATATCTGCGCTTTTTATTGCACAGAACTATAGGGTGTATAGAAAACTGTGAGTAAATAACATTGAAAATAACTAATAAAAATCTATAATCTTACAGAAAAGAAAAGGTCACCTGCGATATAAAATTAAATACTTGTGCAGCTAATGATTTATCATTATAAAAGGCTTTTTTAACGAGTGTGTATTACACTCCTGAATTACTTTATTTATACTTCTTTTAGTTTACCATTGTCGCAATAGAGGCTATTTTCGCGGAGGTGAGATTGCCGTGCACGTCAACGCGCGAGACATTTCATTGCACTTTTCGTTCCAGCTATTTCCGGTTGTGTGCGCGAGCTCGCATTCAGCGAAGCGCCGTATCCAAATTCGCTGTATAAATATTTAATTCCCGCGGGATTTTCACGGGCAAAATCGATACGCGCAAACCGCCAAAGGAGCCCCGATATACAGTTCTCACACCGTTGAAAAATCTACGTGGCTCTCGTTACGCAAATACTTGAACTGAGTTGAAAACCAAAGTGATACGTATCGTTTGAACAGAATAATTCAAGATAACGAAAAAGCAAAGATTAATTGTATCGCGTAAATTATGTATAGGATTATTATATTAGAATAATTATACATAAAAATGATACGCGATTAAAATTATAAACAAGATGTGTGTAATCATTTTTTATTAAAAAAAAATTAATGTTTTCTCTGACAGATCTCTATGTGGCTTGACAATAAGAATAATATATGTAACGTAATATGTATACATTATTGTCAATGTCATTTATTTTTATTTGTACAAATACAATATTTTTCCGACAGAATTTTTTTTTTAATTTCTGATTATAATAAAGTTAATTCTCGCACATACATACATACATATATATATATATATATATATATATGTACACAATCTAAAAATTTTTAATGCACGATATAATTAAGAACATTGATCAAATTTTTTATGTTGTTTTTAATAATATAAATAATAAAAATATAGCAAATTAAACGTTTCTAACAAATCAACGTCTCTCTTGAATTCTTGAATTTGTTATAAAAAGATTACAATTTTCATCGCCAAGTGGCATTTTTAATTGACACGAAATTAATCCGAGCGATTCAACATGTTCTGATTTCCGAGCGGCGCGATTCGATTGTTACGAGCCCGCGTACGAAATTCATTCGACGAGACGGACTCTCGAGAATCGAATCGAAGAGAGTCTGCACAACTCGCGGCGGTAACGACCGCCACCGTCGAAATAGAACGGAACGAGAGGGTAGAAAAGGGGGCGAGGGCGAAAAAAAAAAGCCGAAGAGGGATAGCGCGGAGCGAAACGAGAGCATGAAAGCCAGCGGTTTCGTAGGGGAAAGGGGGGAGAATAGGTATAGGAGGGGAGATTGAAGGAGGAGGGTGAGGGCGACGAGGACGGCGGATTCGAGTGGATGCGGATATTGCAGTCGGCCAGGTTCGATTTTGCCTTAACGGCGAGAGTGGATATCGAATGATCCACATAGTCCGGGCACCTTTCGAGCCCCTTCTCACCCTTTCCCGCCACCGTTTGCCCTCTCGCGAGTGTAGGACTAATCTGGTCCGGGAAGGGGCGGGGGGGAGGGATTAAGCCCGAGCTGTCAGAGGGAACGAAGAAGAGACTCCGTGAAAGCAGAGGGCGGAGGGTCGAATTAAGCCCGGGACGCGCTGGACTCTTCGTCGGTAACCTAACTCACGGGGGGGTAGTATGCGTGCCAAGGGTCGGGCTGCTGGCCTAACTCCACTTAAATTAAAGCAATCTATCCTGCGGAACTCTCGCGCTAAGCCGACAGGTTAAGCGAGAGAAGCAACCGAGCACTCTCTCTCTCTCTCTCTCTCTCTCTCTCTCTCTCCCTCTCCCTCCCCTCCCTCTCTCCCGCCGATGCGCGCTTTCCTTTACTTTCCAGGTGAACACGTTGTCGAGTGAATACCCTGGATTTGATCATGTGAGCTATCCTTTTGCTCCTCCGTCGTTTATCCTTCGTGTATTTATCTGTTTAAAAGCATTTTGCGCGAATATCTTTGATATACTACATGATTACCAAATTATGATTCTTAGATAAATCGTATTTTAAGTAACCTTGAAAGAGAGAGGGGGAGAGAGAGAGAGAGAGAGAGAGAGAGTATTTAGAGTTAAATGTTATCATCTGCTATTTATTTTCGATTTCTTTCAAATAAAATCCGTAAGTCTCATGATTTTTTGCGGAACACGCAAAAATAAATTTTGATCTAGTATAATATCTTTAGAATATAAATTTTATACAGAATTTACGAATACAGTATTAATACACGAGGCGAGAATATACGATCTTCGTTTAAGCTATGTTTATTTCACTGCATGTTTTCTTGCTGCAATAGCTTTTATAGATCTCCGGCCCCGAAATAGACAAACGCTATTTCACTGGTCTTTCCCCATTCTATCCCGTTCCTTCTCCCTTCTCTGCCACGGGAACGTGTTGCACGCTCGTTCTCTGGCCAGCTAGTTTGGCGATCAAAGCGTGAGTGGAGCACGTACCGTCGTTTAATCCGCTTCTCTCATGGATGCTCTCGGTTTACTACCCGCTTCAACATCCGTCGTGTAAGTCACGGAATTGCGCGCGCGTAGAAATGTCCAAGATTTATTCAGCTAATCCGTCAGCGAAGAGCGACGCGGATTAACAACGACGATGTCCGCGATTTATTTTTTTACGAGAACCACCAGGCATTCGCCTCCTCCCATCATTCTGACCATAGTCATATGTGTATAAAATTGACGTATATCATGTCGTGCAAAAATTCATATAATTTATCAATCAGTTTTGGCTTTATTTTCAATATATAGCTCTATAATTCTTGATAAAACATAATAATCCAGAAACAACATACAAAACACTAATTATGTATGTGTGTGTGTGTGTGTAAATATATATTTGTAATATACTTAAATTATTTACTTACTCGTATGTGCTGTGTAACGTAAAAAAAAGCTCGCGTAAAAATTTAATTCTTTCATTTATACGCGAATATATTACCATGTAATGTTAATTAGGAAAATTATATTATCAGAACATCGCAAAATGCAACAGCGCGCATAAGGATTTTGTAACGGCGGTCTGCGTGCGCCATTGTAAAGCATAACAGTTCTTCATAATTATACAGCATAAAAAAATAATCTGCGACGTAACGAGCCACGTAACCAACGCGAGCGCAGAAACGAGGTAGCGGGTAGCCCCCCGTGGACGTGTTTCACATGCTTACACGTACCCGGCTCGTAATTGGATGCACGCTGTAATAAAGTGTCACGAGACAAAACATCGATTATATTCGGATGCTGTTTTTCTTGCACCACATCGTAAAAGAATCCTAAATAATCAAATACACATAATGTTCGTATATATTATACTTAACGGAGATGTAGGAAAAATTATGTAGCAGCTTTTCTAGCTTTTCTCTTACTCTACGAATGTTGCTTTCTATTTTCGCGATAATACAATCAGGGTGTCTACTCAAATCTTAGAAAAAAGATTCTCTCATCTTTCGAATATTATTGTTCAAAAGAGTCCAGATAAAGAGAATATTTTAAAGATTCTCATCTGATGCAACTTTCTAAGATAAGTTTTTGCATTATATGCGTTTTCTATAATGCTAAATTCTAATGACTAAAAATAAAGAATATGTACTGCATATTCAATATTTTAAAATATTGAATATATATAAAGAAAGAGAGATAAAAATATATATTTATAATATATTTTAAATACATAATTCACTTTACTTACCGACTATTTACAATATTTGAACAAAATTATCGAAGAAAGAATATAGAAAAAAAAAATTCTCTTAGTCCCAATGAAATTCCGTAAGAACTCCCTGATTTCTTCAGATACAAAAGAAATAATTGAAATTTCAGGTTTTCCATGCTTTTTTAGGGAGCGGACACCCCGATAATGCTTTTTGAAAATCTAACGTTGCCAAAATAAAAGAATCTTTTCGTTGTATTTGAATAACGTTGCACTTTTGCAAAAAGAAGGCATATTCGAGACATATTCTCCTTCCATGAATATTTCTGAAGCGCTTCGATCGACAGCGGTAATCCGATTGCACGGATTTCGTTACTATGGAGAGGAGCACATCGCGGGCAAAATTCGGGCAAATCGGGTCTAATAGCAGCCGCGTGTTTATATATAATCGCGTCTACGCGATTGCGTCGTATCGGGCTAATTTGCGGGCGACGAGCGAGCAGCTGATGAGCGCGACATCGAAGCGCGATTAAATCGCGAGCGAATGCCGATCTGAAATTACAATCGGCGCTGGCATTACCAGATCGTGTCGCTTCGAATTACAGCTACGTTTCTGTCTTACTTGTCTTACTCGCGACAAGAATGTAATACAACAGGGAACAGGACACCGGAGGGATAGCACGCGGACACACGGACGAACACTGTCGCGAACGCGCGCGTTCCTTCCCTCGAGAGTCCCACGACGACGCCTCGACGCGCAACGTGAGAGCGATAATGCTCGGGAAAAAAATCGCTTTTTTTATTTACTACGCTCCGACTATCATACGCGTTTCGTAACGAAGATTAGACGTATCGCGATAAAACTAATATGCGTGTCATATATTGATTCGAGATAGTTTCAAGTTTGTAAATTTTTAAACCTACGACAGGATGTCTACTCGAATCTTGTATCCTTGAAAATTCCCTGATTTTCCAAGTATTTTTATTTAAAATTCCAAATAAGAATATTTCCAAGATTTTTCAAAATAAAATGCAATTTCCTAAAATAAGTCTTTTCATTGTACGTGTTTTCTAATATTTTTCATTCATACAAAAAAAAAAAAACACCACAAGCGCTAGACTTACGTACGGAAAAAAAATTGAATAGCTTTTGTTAAGATAAAAATTTTTAACTCGCATATAACATTTACATTTTTCATCATTAAAAATTAAAATAAAGAACTGCATATTCAATATCTTGTTAAGACATTGAATATATAAACGAAAATACGTGTAGGTATATATTTATAATATATTTTAAACACATAATTCACACAGCTTGACTTATAATATAAGAGCAACATTATTAAAGAAAGAATTTTCTACAACATTTCCCGAGTCCCAATAAAATTCCATGAGAATTCCCTGATTACTTCAGATGCACAAAATCCCCTGAGAATTCCAGTTTTTCTAGGGAGTAGACACTCTGCATGATTTTTTTAAGCTTTACACGCAAGATTGTATTTAGAACGTATTTAAAATAACTTTCCTAACTTTTTAAAATATTTTACAACAAACTTCTTACAATATTATTATAAAAACGTTCGACATTTGCGTCCATTTGAAACCTACCTTTTATATATTGCACGGTATTTTACTGAAGCAACGTTTTATGCAATACGCTTTCGTCGGATAACGTAGGTATAGCTGTCCCTTTTTTCCATTGAAAATGCGAGCCGGGAACGTTACAGTCGTGAAATTAAACGCATATGCATTTTGCATTCTATGAAGCGGCTAATTCCTAATGGAAACAAGAGTATCACCTAGGAACTAAAAGCCGGAGGAGCTTTAGGGCAATCAATCATGCAAATTGCGATCGCGGCAAAATCTCTGGGACTCCGTTCACGATTCCATATGGTAATGCTTTTGCTAATGCACCGATCGCGTATCAACGGACATACAGGGTGTCCCTAAAATCACACATTTCCATTTTGTAGAATGTTACAAACCGCGCTTAAAATTGTAGAAACAATTATTTGTACATTTCACATACATATAAAATTATAAATAATTAGATTAAAAATTTTTTTGGGTAATTAAGAGTGTAAATAAATAACAAAATCTTGTTTTTCAGATAAATTCGAATAAATATTATTTTAATTTAAAGCTTTGTTGACACGAAATTTATTATCAAAATAAAAATGTATATATATATATAAAAGTCTCAGATCCATGAATGGAAAGCTCCGATCGTAAAGTCGGCACTGTATACATACATATATCATGTATATCGTTACATCTAGCGCAATCTGACTTGATCCGCAAAGAGAGCTGGTAATCTATTAACTATCAATTGTTCCATATTGATCGGCCTACAGATCATTTTTTTTCTATCTAGTTAATAACACACAGTGCCTATTTAATAAAAACGCTATATTTAATTAAAGTATTGCTGTGGATAGCCTTTCACAATTTTGTAAACGTAATCTTTATTATTTTGCACAAATGCAACAACATATATGTGGAAACATTTATTTGTAGCATTAACTCGCTCATTTTATATATAGAGAAAATTGCATATTAAACGTTTATATAAAATATGCTTCGCTTAAAAAGTGAAGTTATACATATTGTACTTTGTGTAGATATTTTATCGACTCATCGGCCACGGTTATAATTGATAAGGTTCATTATCGAGATGGCATCGATTTGCTGCAAATGCAATACACGGCTGTTAATTAAATATTACGCGAGATAACCGAACGAATAATTTTTCAATTCACTCTCTACCTCGCATTCTTTTCTCTCTGTGATTTCTCTTATTTACTACTACAGTTATATAGTGTTTGGAATGAGATATTTCTTGTACAATTTCATTGTATTCTCTCTCTCTCTCTCTTTCTACTTCTGATTTCTGGTTATTAGAAATTTCTTATTATCCTTTTTAATTATATAATTTTTTTAAGTATTTCTTTTTTCTTTTCCCATGTATATTCAAATACAAGTGTTCCTAAAACCGTCATGTTACTCTCTTTATTTATTTACTAATTTATTAAATAAACCAGATTTCGCGAATCGAGTTTTCTTCAATTAAGATTTGACTAGATTTGAAATTCCTTCGAAAGATTTGACAACTTTAATACATTTAATATTCACATCAATACACACATACAGGGGTAAATCAGTTCTATTTTTATCAATTTTATTGATAATATGATATATCTCAACATTTCTGTTAAGGAATAAGGCGAGATAATTCTGAAACATTTCGAGTCAAAACATGTATTTAAAAAATCTCATTCTAAAATGTATTTTCTTTATTTACGTCCCCTCATTTGTCTCTTCTTCCTTTCATTTTTTCCGCTATCAGGACGAAGATGGTGACTCGCGGTTTTAATTGAGAGAGCCGTCCAAAGTTTAACGCAATTTTATTTACGCAGCGCGATCAAACGACCGGGCCGTTTATTATTTCATCGGGGACCTCAACGTACCGTGCGATTATCGCGCGTTTTAATATCACGATATTAAGCCCTTTTTGAAAGGCTACTCAAAGGGCCACGGAGAGAGGCGATTGGCGTTATAAGTCGGGATTGTCGACACGACGCGTATATTCACTCGCGCGCCCCTCGTCGCCGTTGGCGAAATGCTGTTGAATCGGTGGCGCGGGGCGAGATCCAATCGAATTAATTATCGTTCGTTGTTAATTATCGCGGCCCGACCGATAAAACGCAGTCGCCCATAATCCGGCGATCCATGGAAAAACGGGGAGACGAAAACGCGACGCGAAAAAACCGACTGATTTTTCGAGAGAAGGAGGGAGAAACGCACGCGCGTGTGTTTCGGATCCCGTGAATGTTGCGAGACAATGAATTTCAATTATCGCCATCGCGAAACGCGCGAAACTGTTTAAATCGTTAATCGTGAAACGTGCCAGCGTGATATAATACGAGAACGGAAACGGGTGTTTATAAATTTGAATTATTACGCGATTATGTAATGCGATAGTTTGTCAGGATCTAGACGATTATTCTCTCCTTTCAAAACATCCAAATAACGATAAAGACATTCCATCTATCTATGCAAATATTTACATTCTATAATTTTACACGTACAGGAAACAATTATGACAATACGAGTCTGTATTGCATTTCTTGTAATAAAGAAAATGATAGAAAATATCGATAAGAATAAAATAGAGATAAATAAATAAGAAATATAAAATAATGTTGGTTTCTTGTATAATGCAATAATGAGAATAAGATTTGAGTATATGAAAAATAAGAATATATTTTATATATGAAATCTATTACTTTTTTTATAGTTTCTATATTTTTTTTCCATTCTCAATTGATCAGAAGAAATTTGTCTGTATTTTATTCTCAGCTTTTTACTTCATAGAATTGCATCGCAACCGACTTCTTTGTTCTCACAAACATAGGAGCCGATGGAGGATTAGGAGCTTCCGGATACTTCTTATCCGGATTTGGTACCCTCAGGATTAAGCGACGAAATCGGCGACGAATCGACGTCATGGCCGTTGAAAAATTCCGTACAGAGATTTTAAATCCGAAAGCGCATTCTAACGCCATCTACGCGCTGACGTACAGAACTGTAATCCGCCCGAGCGACAAACACTTTGACGCGCATACACTTTGTGAGGAAATGTTTCCTCACTTGCGTGCCCGAAAAAGCATCTCAAATGTATCGCAAAATCGTTAGACCGAATTTACGTCAATGTGTTGGATGAACAATTTTCGTTTAGACGATGATTTGCTCTAGCGATCACTTATCTTAACAATGATTCAACAATAGACTGATGTATTGAAATACGAGATCATACGTTACGCTTGGCTACCTTCGGATATAGATAACGATCATTAATGTCAAAAAGTTGAAAGAACAACCGATATTGAAATACGTGTAATTGACAACCTTTAATGATAGGCGATTGAAATGCATCACGATATATATATACTACAAATTTTATCTTTACAATATAAAATAAGAGTATTTTCATATATCACAGTATCTCCATATTCTCCTATATTCAAGGTGGGGCATTTATATCGAGAGGCCTAAATATCTAAAAAAATAAAGCAAGATAGAAAGAAATGTTTCAGACAAAAGTTGTTCGATTCTAAGGGGGCCACCATTAGTTTGACCTTGGGTGGAGGCGCTTCGGAGATTTCAATGTTAATTTTTTTATATTTTTTTTACACCAACTGATGTCTCTTATTTTTTTGAGTTTAAAATATCAAGGTAACATCATTGCAAAATAAATAATTTTATGAGATATTTCATAATTTATGTAAAACTATATCGAAGTAAAGTAATAAAATAAAGTATAAAATATCTCGTAAATTATTAAACTTTTAGCCATCATATCCCTATAACTTTTTATGCAGAATATTGCAAGAAATCGATTTATGTAAAAAAATTGGGGTATTTCCATTTAAAAAAACAAAATTGACATTAAAATCTCCGAAGCGCCTCCACCCAAGATCAAACTAATGCCACCATCTTACGAGCCCCTTAGAACCGAACAACTTTTGTCTGAAACATTTCTTCGCTTTATTTTTTAGGAGTCTCAATACAAATGCCCCACCCTGTATATTGAGACCGTGTATTTTTTTACTTACCATATCTCTAATCTCTGGGAAATCTTATTCAACCGTAAAAATGCAACGTAATCTTACCTGAAACATAAGGCAAAAAAGACTCATGTTATTACTTATTATTTCGAGAATATATGTGTAATAGAAATCAATGAAACGAGATAAATAAAAAAATTGTATCAATTAAAACGATATGTTATTAAGAAAACCATTTGCAAACAAAAAATATTTTAATCGCTTCATAATCATTAAAATTCATAAAAGCGATTTCAAGGTAATCTTTTTCGTCATTCGTTATAAAAATCGATGACTGATTTCGTAATGAGAAATAATTTATACGAAATTATCGATACAAATATCGTTTTTGTACTTGAAAGATCGAAAGAGAATGATTGTTTACTTATAAATCTAGTGCTCTATCATCAATCAACATAGAGTAATAGACTTCTAAGAAAAGAAGTGAACTTTGCGTTTGCAGCTGAAATAATAGAAAATGACAGGAGATTATTATTTACTCGTCAGAAGACAAGTTGATCTATCATCAATCAAAATCAAATGATAGACTTCTAAGCGGAGAGAACTATTGTTCAAAATATATTTTTAGAGTAATTTAAAAAAACAGCGAGCATGTTTTAAAAAGTTATCGACATAGAAATAATAATTACATTCCTGCGAAATTCTCGATCGTCGCAGAAAAAATATTCTTCGGTAAATATCCATATCGAATACTCAAAGAAAGATTACGTCAAATTGAAACAAAGATAACGCCATGAGTAACCTTTACATAGAACGAAAATTAATCGACATTGGGGAAGAATTAATTATCTATATCGTACGGCGTAGCTCTAATCCGAACCGCGAAAACCAAGAAGCGGCGCGCGTTCCTCATCGTCCCGTTCTCGCCTTCGTAATTTGTACGCATCGAAATAATCTTGAGACGCACAAGAACGATCGGCGTGTGACGGCGCCCATCGTAAATCACCGGTCGATCCGATCGCGGCGAGCGCGCCGCGGCGTCATCCGTCTCTGACAAAGTGCGAGCTCGCCGAGGGATCTTCCGCCGCGCCCCGGCAACTTCCGGCGGTCGTTATTTACGGGGCTAGATTGGCGGGACTTGGGGAGCTCGAGTTCCAGCGCGAGAGGCGTGAGGTCGGGATCGCAAATTGATCTCGGAGCTCGAGAAGCGAAGGCGACGGCGGCGGCGGCGGCGGCGGCGGCGTCGGCGTCGGCGGAGGCGTCGCCTTTTATCGCCCGCCGATGCACTTTCTCAGCGACGAAAGTAATTTTCTTAGATCGCTATCGGCTCGCCCGACGTCTCTCCGCGCGACGCGACGGGTCGCTTAAAAAATGCATCCCCGAGAAATCGATGTGTTATCGGGAGAAATGTTATGTGCATGCAATTTGTGAAATAGCACTCTCTGAGTGATGTATGGTATTCGAGTAACTCTTCAAGTCCGGACCGAGTACTGACTGAGTCGGCTTAACTTCGTATTGAAACGAGAGTAACGATAAACGAAAGATATACCGTTGAAGCGTATCACGCTCATCCCGAACTATATCAAAAATCTAGAAAAATATAATTCCATTTGTTGCAGCAAAAGTTAAATTCACTATGCATCGCGGTGGTTACGTTACGCAAACATAATTCTAGCAGTTAAAGTTAATATTATCCGCGTGGAAGATGATTTAAAAAAGCTGCTTCTGGTATAGAAGCTCCATGTAACCAAATTCTATCAAAATATTTTTTTCTAAGACATTTTTAGAACCATGAAAACTTTAAGTGTCTCGATGGAAAAGCGTTTTTCTTAGCGTATCAGTGACAAATAACGCGTAAACTTAAAGCGATTATTAATTATGGAAAGAATGAGATACATGACGGTGCGATACATGATAGGCTCATCAACTCGAGGATGAGCCTGGTCCCGTACATCAGATATGAATTCTTGATATTCGGAACCTGGGCTCGACCGCAGACACCGGAAACCCACTGCGCTGGCAACCACTGCTGTCTTCCTCTGACAATGCCGCGGTATGTTAACGTCACTGCGTACGGGAGTTAAAATGAATTTCTACGTTTCATTTTCGATGATTATTCCAAATGAGTCGTCCAATGAGTGACCTCATTGAATAAACGTAATTTTTAAAAGTGCGCTGGACGATGGAGACGCTGCTCACACGCGAGATCAAACATCTCATAGATTTTATTAATTTCTTTGCTGTAAACTGAGATTCTCTATTTTTTTTTCTTTATCTTAGAGCCATATTAGAAGAGCTATCTATCCCTAGAGCTGTCATTCTAATTCCAAGTTTTTTTTTTTTAAGACATAATGAAAAATATATCATGTTGCAAACAGATAAAATAGACTATTTTCAATTTTCTATGATTTTAATTACACAGATTAGTCTCGGTCTCGTTTCGGATATTCAGATAATCGTCTAAATTTGAAGATAATCGTATAAATTCATCTTTAGAGATTCACGTCGCAAGATTAGCCCGGGCGGCTCTCTAAAATACGCACAAATCTCTGCCGCCGCCATCTGTACTGGACTGAATCTTTAATAAAGAAAACCGACGACGTTCAACCATGTTCTCGTGGCATGGGTCGAATGTTAGCAGAAACCGCCAACGTTTACCGCTTTAGTCACATATATGTCGATCGTGTAATTCCTGACGTCACAAGAGATGGATAATTAACGGATACACCACTAATTGAGCCGAGTTATGCAATATAGAAGCGAGTCATGCTTCGTAAAATCTTGCATAAGAACCTAGATTAAAAATATACGTTCTTTTAATTCGTGCTCTAGATGTTTTGCTGAGAAACAATTTAATCATAATAAAAATAATTAAATATAATTGCGATAATGAGATAGATATGACAGAGTAATAATAGAATTATCATAAAATTATAAAAAAAAATAAAAAAAATAAAAAATCGATAATCGTCATTCGTGGATCGATCTTTTTCGCAATCACTGTTAATAATGATTGATAATTATTTCTCACTGTAATAAATGTAAAGGCCGCGTACGTACAAGCGTCAGCGATTTGGCGTATCGCCGAAATTCGGAGGATCGCGGCCGGGGCATCGGCAACGGTTATCACGTAGCTAGAATTATCCCCGGGACCGGAAGATCAGTTACCAATAATCCGCGGCACGCGCATTTACATCCGGGAACGAGGCAATAAATACGGCATTTACACGACGGTCCACCTGCACGGACGCGGCCTGGTCGTTCTCCACGGAACGACGGGAAGGGGATCGGGATAACATTCCTGGCCACCGGCCAGTATCTCGGGTTCCCGAAGCCGTTTCGCCCGATACAAATGGACGCCACCGACAATCCGGGGAACTGCGAAACTACGAGACTACGGTACTAAATGGATCTACTGCCGTCGCCGCCAATGCAACAACGGGAAAGAACGCGAACACGTGGACGAAGAGAGGTGACGATTAATGAACTCCGTCGTACCGTTGCACGCAGTCGTGCCAGGTTCATCGTTTGTGTTGTTATTGGCAGATGCTAAGAGATTGGCGGCTCTGTGTTAACATCGTGACGTTAATGAAGAATTTTGGCGGGTTTAGACTTCAAAGTTGCTAACAAAAGCGCATTCTTCGGCCAAATTCCAGTGAACTTTGCGCTTTCATCTCAATTTTAATTTTAAATTCTATTACACATCCAAGTACTTAGTAAAGAACGTTTATATGCGTTTGTAGCGTATGAAGATTTGATCGAAATTTTGAAAAGATAATCTATAAAAATAAATCCATAAAAAAAAAAAAATATTTTTCAAGTTTAATATAATCCGTACAAAACGCAATAATAACGATGAAGTAAGAGAGACTACAATATAATCCATCAGCTTTGAAAAAATATATGTAAAATTTATTTAAATAATGTTATTGAACAAAATAATAGCAAAAAATGAATAATAATTATTCGCTCTATGTAAAAAAAAAAAAAAAATAATAATAATAATAATAATACATATAATACACTTAAAACCAATACATTTAAGAAAGAGGCACCAAAAATGGTAAGATGATCTCGAACGAACATTTGTCGATCGAACGAGAGAGGAAAATAACATGAACAATTTGACAGATTACAGAGGCTCGTTCTAGTTTTCAATCGGTCGAGAATCTGCTGCCGCATATCGTAGATTTCCGATCCCCCCCCCCCACCGCCCCCCCTTCCTTTCACTCCTCTCACCCGATTCAATCCTCCTCATGTCCCGGGAAGATTTCGCCTTCTCTGGCCGCGTCCACCGGCACTTTGCATTCTCCAGTTTGCCACACGCGTTCGTTTCGCGCATGTCGTCGCGCAAATTTAGCGTAAATAATTCGAGCATTCGCAGTTCGCTGTTTCTTTATTGCGACCACTGCGCAAAGCCACCCTTCCACATCGTCGTTTTCACGGATACGTGGATAAGGTGGCTATGCGCCCGTTTGCATATACGTGCAATTTTTAGATGTATGTAGGTGTATATACGTGATCGATATGTAAAATGTATTTCGATATCAATAAATGTACGCAGATTTCTCAGATTTGGAAATGAATCGAAAATTCTTTTTTTCTCACCCTTAAGATTTAAGGGCTAAAAAGAAATTCGTATGGCTTTCATATATTTAACGTTAAATTCGATTAATTGACATGTACTTTATGCTTAATTATTGATCGTTTGATATCGTAAATTTATATGAAAGGTCTATTTTATTTGATTCTGACAGGCTAGTATAAAAAGATTCGCAAAAGGTTTTAACAGTGAAAATATCGCCGTGGAAGCAACGAAGATATAGTATTATGCTGTTACGTCATCATAAGCTATTGTATTTACGTCATTGCTCGAGAGATAAACGAGAAATCGATCGCCACGTGACATTCGCGTTATTCCAGCAGCCACCACGAGGATATCGGTGCTGTTAGTTTAGCGCTTGACAAACCGGCACGAAGCCAACTTTGACATTTGAAAAGTTCGCTACGTCCCATGTGTAAATATCCAAACAAACAGACTGAGTTAGATGTCTATTATTGTCTATTTTTATATTCGAAGAAGAACTAGCCAACTAAATTTCTCTTTTTAGAATTTAATCTTACATTTAAAAAATTATAGGATTTTTTAATTCAAAATATATATATATATATATATGCGCATTCGAGAAAATTAGAATCTCATTAAAAAAACAAAAGACTTTTCGCAAAATATTTTTATCTCTGCAGAGATATTATGACGAATAAAAGCCGCTATCTTTAGAAACTCTCGCTGGAACAAACTTCGCAGAAAAAACTTGTTCATTTTCTTCTAATTTCCCAAATCCGAAAATGCTACTTTAATTTTTAAGGATTACTAATCCTTTCTTGTACCTACACAGCAAATTAAGGGATTAATTTTATGATTTAAAAGACCGCTGCTCTCTGATCTCTCCTCTCGCGTTTGCAGAGTTAAATCCTAACTTTGGAAATAGAAAATCCTTTCGCGGAGAATAAGATCGTTATCCCCGAGGAGTTCCCGTGCGACAAGTGAATCACTGTCCCGAGAACAACTCTATCCGGCGGAACAACTCCGTGGATATTCCCGTTAAGTAAATATGCACATCGAAGCAGACAATCCGGCTATCGTCGGGAGAATACGAGAATATTTCGTCAACATGGCTGCCGGCAAGTCTCTCGCGTGATTTCTATCCGGTACCGTGAGAGACGCGGAAAGGGTGGCAGAGGCGCAAGCAAAACGAGTAAGCGGGGACAGGGGAGAAGACGAGGAGGGGGGGGGGAGGAGGGAAGGAGAAGGATGGGTACGGGTAAGCAGGGGATGGGGACACGTTTTCCAGCATCCGGTGTAGCGCGCGTCTCGACAAAGTGAAACGTCCTAGCCGTTGACGGCGTTAGTCGTCAACGTGGAAGACGCGAGCAAGTCCTGTGGGAAGAAAAAGGGGTTGAGAGCACGAGGGAAGAGGGAAGAAGGCGAGATAGAGAAAGTGACGAAGAATTTCGAAGCGAGGGGGACGTAAAGCAGCGAAGACAAGGGTAGAGAAGCGCAAGCTCTGCGAGAAAGGCGTCGACTTATTTGGACGCTGATTTGAAGCGAGCGCTCGAGAATTTGACATTTCCGCCAACTTTCCGAGACTTATATAACCCTCGCATCTCTATTCCTCCCTCTTTCCTTTCTACCCCTCCCCCCCCCCCTAACCCGGAGGGTGTCTTTCTCCCTCGAGTTTCGTATTCGTGGAAAAGAAACACAGAATTTCGAAATATCCAGGTGAGGTTTGATATTAGAACAGCTCTTCTTTTTAGAAGACATTTACATATAAATGACGAATCTGTTTTCATGTCCCACATTTAGCACTAAATGTAACCATTTAATTCCGCTTTAATATGATAAGACGTGTCGTAATCTGAAAATAAGATGTCATATATGACGCTATGATATAAGAGTATCTTAATCTTCCCTTAAAGACAGTTCTTTCTCTCAATTTTAAATGAAAAGACTAGTCAATTTTCTATTTATCCATTATGTAATCTTAGAATAAATAAAACATGTGATAATAATTAGAAAGAAATATATAACAAATAATTTGTATTTAATATATTTTTATAAAAAGTTAACGTTTGAAATATGATGAATATTAGCAAAATTAAAACCGGTTATATCCCAAAAGTCTGTATGATGCTTTAAGCATTTTTGTAAACAAGAACAATTCAATCGTTATCAAAATTGGAACAAACACTCTTGTACCAATGATTTGGCTTTGCCACTGGGTCAACTCATTAATGAATTGACACTCACGGTTGCGCTCAGATAAAGATATTATCAACACTCGTCCATTTCATTCGACAAAAACGATCGACCGGTGCAGTTTTAATTTCTGGATATGGATACAGAGATACGTATATGCTTTTTACATAGGTATATAAATATCATGTTCTCTAAAAGCATGACAGAAAAATAATGATATTGAGATTAGGAATGTTTCCAATATTTTTAAACGATTATTTTTAGTTTGCCAAACACAATCACTAAAATGTGTCTCTAAAATCTTAAACCTTATTTTTTCCAACATATGGATGAGTTTCAAAACATGGAGGGAAAGAGAGATAGATGGCTTACTGCATTATATTATAATATACATTATATTAATGAAAATGCAAATATATAAATGAAAAATTCTTCATATAAAATTCAGTTGTTCATAAAATGACAACTAATTTAGTTTATTATGTGGTTTTTTTTTTTTTTAAGCAACGATCGGAATTTAAATCATTTATGCAGAACATCGAAGCGTTCTTCCGGAAAGACAGCACAGAGACGAAGTCAAGATACATCCTTTTCACGCAGTAAGAAGAGGACGACAACCGGGCATCGACAAGGGGATGAAAAGCGTGCTCTGGCAAAACAATCAATTATCCGGGAAACTTTTGAGAGAGAGAGAGAGAGAGAGAGAGAGAGAGAGAGAGAGAGAGAGCGATGGGATCGGCGCGGCTTTTTCTTTAGTCGAAAGCCGATTCCTACGATCAGTTTCGAAAAGGGGACGGCTAAAAAGGCTGACAGGAGAGTGCGATGGGGACAAGAAAAAGGAAAAAGAAAGTGAAGGAGCAAGAGAGAAGAACGCAAGAGATCGGCTACTTTAACCCGAGTCTTGAAAAGTTCTTCGTACGGACAACCAGTCCCTTCGCTTCTTCGCCTCCTCGACCAGCTTGCCACCTTCTCCTGCGCCCCTTTCCCCACATTCTCCACGTTCTTAAGGGTGAGGGAATTGATTCGTGTTCCGTACTTTTCGCGATTACAACGATTGCCGAATATAAATCGACGGAAGCGACAAGGGGAAGGGAAGGGAAAAAGGACAAGTTTCTTCAACGCAACCTCCAAGTAAAATTTAATTGCGGTGTACGAGAATTCGTCAACGCAATTTTTCTTCGCGTTATCGAGATTTGCAAGAAATTCTGCATTTCAAGAAGATAAAATACGTTCATATCTTAATTTTCTACCATATATGTAGAGTTTCTATTTTCAATTTGGATTAACATTTCAAATATTTTTTAGAATTTTTAATAATATTTTCTTTTCTTTACATATTATTTCAAGCAATAATTAATTAAATACAGTTTACGCGTGAAATTTTCTACCCTATATAAAACTGGTTTGATAAAATTGGTTTATTTTTTCATTGACAAAAAACTGTTTATGATATTTATGCGTTTGCGGGGAAGGGACTCCACTCTTCCCCTGCACCTCCATGCCGAAAAAATTCTAAACTAACCCAAACCTACTTTCAATTTTAAAAATAAAATTGAGTTGGGTTAGATTTTTTCGAGATGAGGGCGCAGGACGAGAGTGGAGCCCCTCTTCCGTTCACGCATTCGGTAAATAATATTTTTCAACACAAGACTCACAAATTCGTGTAGTAGCAGGTTGAAAGCTGTTAACAAACTGCGAGAAATAGATGAAACACATTACAGATAAAATATTCATGACCGTGTATCTACCACGTAAATGTAAACAAACACTTTTTCCACGCCAGCTCTACAACAAATACAAACTATATAAAATTTTAACGTATACAAACATCACTTTTGCTAATATTAATTTATAATACCTGAGAAAAAAAACATTAAAACCGTGAAACTTTAATTTGTTATATTTCCTAAACCAATGCCGCCCCTATTTATTTCTTACGGGGAATTATTCAGAAGAACCTCCCCTATAACATATTTAAGTAGCGTTAAAATCGGAAAATCGTGTGTTATTATGCAGCCTTTTATACAGTTTTGCCAAATATCTTAAACATAAAAATAGACATTTTGTATTATATTAATATTTTTTAAATATTTATAAAGAGAAAGAGAGAAAAATATTCCAAACGAAAAATATTGTAAAAGTAAAAAATATGAATATATCGTAATTTGATTTCAAAAGCGTGACTATTGAGGAAGCACTTGGAGAAAGAATCGCTTGGCGGTCATGAAATGTATTGTATGTCCAAAGCTAAAGTTTGCTTATATATCCGATAAAAGGGACGGAACTTATAAAAGGGCGATCACTAAAAATTTATAAACCGTCTAAAAAGAAATTGAGAAATAAGATAAACTTTCCGATATACGTTCTCGATCATGCTTCGGCTGAGAGTATTTACTTGATATTTAGTCCATTGTATTTTGAAAAGCAATATAGACAATTTTATTGAAATCACAACAAGTGTGCCGATTGATACGAATTTACCCTAATTGGTTTCCTTCGAAAGGACAGAGTTCGCCAAAGCATTGCAGAGATACAAGATGAGGCGCGCTTAATATGCGCGTCACGAAGTCGGAATGCCTCAGTCTAAATTTATGCGGTTGTGGCCCCCGGTCTCGCGTTTCTCGCTATTGTTTCCCGTACAATAAATCCCGCGGTTAGGCGTCATTCCCCTTTCGATTTACTCTTCGGTGAACACAAACTCCAAGATTCTCCACCGATTCAGAGAATTTCCACACCATTATGAAAAGATCATAGCTGCGGTTACATGTATGTGTACGTTTTGATAGAAATTATATTGGATATATGATATATTATATTAGATATATAAGTCGATGAAAGGAATTTTCAGAAAAGTTAATGTCTGAATGAAGATATTCTCGCCGAGAAGAATTATTCGTTGTCGAGGTCAACGAGAAAAGAGCGGATGCTGAACGAACAAAGTAATCTCGGTTCGCTCGGGAATCTGGAGAGAGTCTTGAACCGAGTCGGGGAAGATGACCAAAAGTGCGATCTTCCCAAAGTGCAGACTCGCATCAATTAACGCCAAAACTCTGAAGAGGTCTTCAAAGGAAAGACGGGTCGGTTCATTTCGCGCAGCACTTTCGTCGCTTTCAAGGCGAATTTATTCAATCGAGAAAGTATCCATTCTAACGAGAGGAATTTTAGCAGGCAATGATTCAAATATCCAACTTATAGATTCTAATTAGAAAAGTCAAATCAAAGATCCATAATAATCTCTACCACATCAAAAATAAGCTTGTTTAATTCTCATCAAATTTAAAAAGATGAACATGATCCAGTTTAAAGTTACACTAGATATAAAAGATAGAGAACTTGAAAAAATTAATCAAGTTTCCTTTTTAACTAATAGTATCTTCAAAAGATTTCGGAAATAAATGAAGTAGAAAGAGAGAGGCCACGAGCAGTAAAACTGAACACGGCTGGACATAAAACTCACTTCGGTTAATCTAATTCACATCAAATAAAAAATAAAAATTTAATTGAGTATTGTTAACATCGTCAATTTTCGTTAATTTTTAACATTAAAATTTCTAAACCTCTAATTTCCAGTTAATAAAATAACGCTTCGATAATATAGTAATGCGTAAATAAAGAAATATCTTATGTTTTCATTGAAAGCACTTGCTGAAAATAAACGACTGAAAAATAGAAGGCATCGATTTACAAGGATAGCTGATTAGTCTCGGTTGCAGTGGAAAAAGGCCACTCATGCGAAATTCCGCCATATTTTGCCTAAAAGATCGAGTAACTATGGATTATATACGATATCGGCCTAGCAAAAATAAGCTTAATCTTGCTGAGTGAATTCGCTGCCAAATGTAATGCATCTTCTGTCGGAAACGAGAGAATTTTTTCCCGTATCGATGGATTCGCAAACGCGAAGTGTTATCGAACACGGGAAAAAAAAAAGAAGAGCCGGACGAGATGTGAAGATTAGAAAGAACGAGAGGAGAGGAGAGGAGAGAGGAGAGGCGAAAGGAGGCCCGTAGCGAAAAGAAAAAGAACGACGAATATACGCGAGGGCCAGAATTCGCGCGCGTGTTTCAAATATTTTATTTCTACTTGCGTTAGCAAAGCTCATAGAACGAGACGACGCCCCCTCCCCCATCCCTCTCTCTGTCCTTTCACTTTTTTCCCTTTCTTCTCTTCGGCGTCGTCAATAAAACTTGGGACGTATAAAAGAGGAGGCCCGCGACCGCTGGTTACGATCGGGAGAAATCTCGCCAAAGAGGGGCGAACCGCATCGCGGAGTCCATTTATGTCTATTCTGTTTCATTCTGGGCACGGATATTTCGACAAAGAAGATATCGGACTGCCGTACGTGCCACGGATGATTGTACCGTGCTGTCTCATAACTAAACTCTAATCGAATTTAATGCGTCTATGTTTGTTACGATTTTCAGTGGTGATAATCAAAATTTAAGAATGAGTGTTCATACTACTTTTTAGAAATAGAAAATATATCATGATTTTCCTGAATAGTAACACTATTTTCTATACAATGTTTTTGTGACAGCTCTGCTATCATTAAAAAATTTAATGCACTGAATGATGCAAAAAGTTCGAAATATATCAATATTGACTTATACAAAAGCTTAAAAAGTAGCGGCGTTACGAAATCTTGAGCCGACTCTAATTTAATATATATTATCTCTTTTAAATATCAAATTTTTAACTTGACGTTGCAATATAATGTAAAAGAGGAAAGGCGAAAAAATGAAAGAAAGAAATAAAATGAAAAAATGTAAAAAAAAAACATCACACTTACAATTATCTAATATCTAATCGATCATTATAGTTTGACTACTCTATTATACACACAGTATTAATCTTATGCATTTACGCCAATCCTAATATATTAATTGAATAAACAAGTATATGTGAAGTAACTATGTTCTATTTATAGCTGCCTTACGCTTATCGACTTTAAAGTTAAATTGACGGTCATAACATAGATACGACCTAATATTGCACGTGAATCTTTAACCGATACTGCAACTTTACTGAACATTATTCTGAGCATTACCTGTACTACTATTAAAGCGATAGTACATATAAGTATTATATAGAGAATAGAAAGAGTAATTTAATTAGGTAGAGATAATATAACTCAAATTCTAATATTTACAATATTAATAATTTATTGTAAAATTAGATTTCAAGTTGCAAGTCTAAAATAAAAATGATCGCACTCAAGTATCAACGAAGAAGACACAATCGAAAAAAAAAAAAAAAAAAAAAAAAAAAAAAAAAAAAAAAAAACCATTTACAACATATAGATATAGATATTCCAAGAAAACCTGACATAATTCAGTTTCCCCTCCTTCTCCTCCTATCAATGCAAATAAAATATTTCGACTATACGTAATACTTTTGTATCGAGTATCACTCAGACGACGCAATTCGCAGCTCGTCTCGTGTCTACATGATGTCCCTCGTGTTTCGCTACGAATCGGCAACACCTGACCGCTCGACCGACATTCGTGACCGGCATAGATACCTACCAGGAAACGACGGACTTGCAACATTTATGCGTTTACGTCGATCGCTGATATAAATACTGCACGACCTCGCTATAGAGCCGGGAAGCCGCTATTTACGATCGTATGCTGTCGCGGATGTTCGCGAGACAGGAATATTATTTCCTACGAACTTTTCCCGCGACCTCTATGCACACTTATGCATCGACGATCCCCAGTTATGCAATAGAATATGTGACAACTATTTAGTAAAGGGCACGTTCGTTGGCCCTTAACTATCGCGTTGTCCTTCCTTATCCAACCATTTCCCTCTATATACGCGCGATCAATATATAAGCATTTAAATGATAATACAATAATTAGCTTGTTCATCGTGCAAGAAATTTAATTTCAAATTTAATTGGCAAAATGTTTAATATCGTGCATTAAATGGCTACACGCCGTACAGACGCTAATGGGAAAAAGAATCTTATTATTTACAGATTTACACATACAATAATTTACTCCTCATAAAGTATACGGTAATATTAAACTACGCAAATTCGGACATACAAATTTTATAGCTAATGAATGCCAATTAGTCCATTTTCATCATATGTAAAATTTAATATCAGAATTAATTGGCAAAATATTTAATATGAAGAATATCGAAAACGTTTACTGGTATGATTACATGCGAACGATGTAATTTTTAATGAAGAAGAATTTTATTAAAATATTTATACAGCTAAAAAAAAAAAGTTTTTTTTTATCAGTTTGAAAGTCACAGTAGAAAAAAAAACGAACAATTTTTGATTGCGCTGTATAACTCAATTTTCGCTGTATAATATGCGATAATATTACACTGTGCGCACATAAGCTCGTTAAATATAAATTTTATATCTCATAAATGCAAAACGTGTATCGTTACCCTTAATTGTTCGTCATTAGAGAAGCGAATAGTTTAGTTCATATTTCCAAAGTATGTCACTCATTTCCTCCCACACATAATCACAGGCCACCACATTTACGTATGAAAAAATTATTATTGTTGATTAAAAACTTTTTAAACAAATTTAACGCATAATAATAAACATAAAAAAGACCTCTGTATGTGCAATATGCTTAAATGCCAATTGAAAGCTATCGAATACAAAAATTAATAATGTTTTCCGCGTAGCAATAAAATGTCAGCTTGCTACATATACGATATTTAATTTATTTCGATCGAGTTGTGTGGAAAAAAATTATTAAATATGGAATTAGAAAATATTGTCAAATATTGAAGAGTAAATCAACTTAATACAATTTTCAATTACAATTAATATTAATTTTAATTATGACTATGTTTATAATTATCTAAGTTTATGAGTTATTCTGCTAAATATCTTCCTATCACTTGTCAAACTAATAATATAAAAAAACTGTAATTTAATCTCTACTCTTATCGATTTTCAGTCAGAATTTTAATCTTTTCACATATGTATGTGTATATGTAATAATCTTTTTCCTTCTTTTTTGCCTAACGTGGTGATGTGTATTACGAAGAGTTATAGTCTAAAAATAAACGGATAAACGCCGACGAGTGATAGCAAGCAATCGCATTGAGGGAATAATTGGGCCGCGGTGAAGTCGCTTAATTATTTAGCAGCGAAATCGAAGCGCATTTAGCATGCAAATGACTATCGAACCGAGCGGATCCGGGTTTTACACCATCATTGAATCCCGACATTCCTCGGCCTACGTATCGACACGTTCATCATTTCCCATTCTCGCTCGAATCATTTTACCATCTATTATCTTCTTAGTAATTATAATAATAATAATAATAATAATAACAACGTCAGCATAAATTTCCATTATATAAAACACTTTGGGGGAATCAAAATTCGGGAACTCTTTACATGCCGAATATTATTGTTATTGTAATTAATAAAAAACATCTCGAGCTAAATAATTACGCATTAAATAATATTTATTAAACTTAACGCTACACCCTCAATATCCGAAGACAATGTTTATGAAGCGACAATGTGTGTCACGGTATAACTGTATTCATATCTCGCTTTACATCGATGTAGTAATTAACGTTATATTACAATTGTCATCCTGTTTGCCTTGCGTGTCGAGATTTACTCGGCTTCTTCGAACGACGCGCATTCTTTTTCGCTTTACGCTCTCTCTCTCTCTCTTTCCCATTCACTGCACTACTAATACCATCGCTTTCAGCCTCTTACATCCACCAGCCGCGCACTCGCATCCGAGAAAATCCGATAATTTCTGCCGCACGGCGACGCGATGGAGAGCGTTGGGATAAGAGAGAGAAACGAGACGGAAGTAACGGAAGAAAAGGAGAAACGGAACAAAACAGAGCGGCTAAAGCCAGGTCGTTTCCGCAACGAGGTTGGTGCTTTCGCTCGCGGTTCTATGCATATAAACTCGCATACCGTCCCATTGTAACACGCCGGCTCGCAGTAATCTCGCGAATAACGTATATATCCTCCACGGCAATAAACAATTTTCCCAGTGTGAGCTGATAGAGTACAACGAGAGCATGAGTTAACGAGTCCGTGTAATGTATCTTCATCGTTAACGGTTAGAAGGAAGGAAACATTATGGGAAATGTTCTTCTTTATGAAACCCGTTGAAAGACGCGTCTTTTATGTCACTTACATGTGTGTAAACGACGATGCATTGGCCGTAGAATTGGAAGAATCGAGAATGCATCTTGCATCAATTAAAGATGATTATTAAAATAATTATATTCTGATACATATGGTACATATTATTAAATATTATTAAAAATATAAATATTTTTTGCTCTTTTTAATTTTAAGTCGTATTACTTAATGTCGACACAAACTAAAAATAAAATGATTAACTTTGAATATAATAAATGGTATATAAATTCGTGCCAAATGATCTTCTCTCTCTAAGAGCTACTTCTTCATTTCCATTTCTAAAAGTTATCGAATATAATCGTCAAGATAATTATAAAACATTAATATTTGCTAAAAAAGATGATATTCCATAATGTCGGGATGCTCCAACAACATTACACGAGATAATCTCACAATCTCGGAAAATGACCCCGATATTTGCATCGTCCCTATTTTTTCCTAATCCGCGTAGAGGATGCAGACGCTTAATAATCGCTGGCGTCGATCCCGCGAAGTCCGTGCATAATTATGGATCTACACCGACACTCGACAGCGCCGGTGGTGGTGTAACAACCACGAGCACAAATCCGCGCACACCTCGTCACGCTCGTATGACGAAGAACACACACACACACACAGGCTGACGCGCGCATACACATGCATCCTCCATAGACCGCGGGCACTTTGCCCTTCGACGTCGTGAAACACACACTGCGGAAGGGACGAAAACAGCCGTCGTATACACAGAACGGGACACTATCTCCGGTAGCAGACGTGCGCTGAAGATGCGGCGGGGGTTGTGCGCGAGAGTTATACCGCCGGTTCATTTACCGGTATTGTTGCCCGCCGCGATCCCTCGCCCCCCGTCTTTGAGCCCCGCGAGCTCCTACACTCTGATCCGAACACCCCGCGCTCCCCTTTCATCCACGCGTTTCAACTCCTTGCGACACATCCCTCCGATCCCTTCGCATCTCTAAACACTCGACATGAGCGGCTGTTTTCAACCAATACATGTATGATTCGGATATTTGAAAATTCTTGTAGAGAAATAATTATTTAAATTTCAATTTTATAAAAAAGATCCGACGACGTTATATATTTTCTTTATTTTTTTATAATATACTTCTGTCTTGTTATTAATATTAATAATTCTCGATTCGTGCACAAAGTTCGAAATCTATATACTACAGGTGCACGTAATCAGTATGTTCTATATATTATAACAATTGGATTAAGAATGGCAAATTGAAGAGAAATGAGAGAAATTGTCTTAATTCATTTACTATTCGAATTATAAGCACATGCGTAAAG
Organism: Polyergus mexicanus; assembly: GCF_030449975.1. Lineage (NCBI taxonomy): Eukaryota > Metazoa > Arthropoda > Insecta > Hymenoptera > Formicidae > Polyergus > Polyergus mexicanus. The sequence continues at coordinate 4,109,674 of NW_027223346.1, forward strand.
CTCGCTGGTCTATCACTGGTAAGGTTTCCTTCTAACACATATACCATACAAATGCATGTTATTTTTGCATTATCTGACATGGTACGCGAGGATGTACACAGGTGGTTCGTATTTTATTAGCTTACGGCCGTCAATTACAATTTGCGATACCAAGTTTATTCCAGCGGCGATATTACGGGAGCGACGAAATGATCGATTTCCTCGCATAAACTCAAAATGAAAATGATTACCGTCGCGTATAAAATTCCGCGCGACTCGTGTTCATGAAATTATATGTGCAGTCGCGAAAATCAAATTTTATTCTACATCTACATTCCCGTGGCGAGAGTCTCGAAAAGAGTCTCCTCCGTTAGAGAGATATCGCGTAACTCGATCGAAGGGATGACGTCGCGTTATTAGCATATGGGAAATTAAGCGCGTCATTAATATACGGCTATTTTACGCGATTGCCCGTAGTACCGTAAACTACCCTTCGACACGTCCGCACGCCCTTTACATATCCGTCAACCAAAATCAATACTACATTAACGAATACCGATATGTGTCCATCGCAGCGTGGGGTCATCCCGTGACGTGTATTATAGACATTACGCGCGTACGCCGTTATACAACGCGACAATATCGATGCATTATCCCCGCGCAGCGGCAAATACGTCCTGCCAATTAACGTAAAACAATCCCTGATTAAATTGTAACGACGACGAAATTATATCGCATGGAGAGAAAATTATGGCGCCAATGTCGTTAACGCGTTTCTATCATTTCCCTTCTCTTTCTCTCCTCGCTAAAATAGAATTTTCATTTAGTCAAATTACGCATGTAATATATTTATCTGTTAGACGCGTAACTCAGGGCCAATTTATTTATCTCGCTTAAAAGCGTGACAATATAAAAATTCAATGACACGTAAACAGAGAAAAGTATAGTAAAAAAGGATGCGATTATTAAAGCTGGAGAGCTGTACAATTTTGTAGATGTAAAGCACAGATTAAAGAATGAAGCAAGAAACTTGCACAAAGCGTAATTGAAAGAGATTTCTTTTGCTTTTCGAAAGTGGCTTATGTTTTTTTTACTATAGTCGATGATTCTTTTCACCATTTGAGAAAATTCTTTTATAAATTTAATTTTTAATCTCTTACATTACTCTTTTCAATAAACATTTAACAAGTATATTCTTAAAGAAATTATATACATTTTAATTTTTAATTATAAATTTACACAAGACGCCACAATTTTTTCAATTGCCATCTTAATATTTTCAACGTAATATGTAGCATGTGTTTGATTGATATTTTTTTCTACCATAATTTTATTTATTAAAATGCTTTTTCATATCTGATGTATATATAAAAAAATATGTACGTTGTATTATACTTTCTATGTCTCTTTCTTTCTTTATGTTTCTTTAGATATATCAACAGAAGAAACAGTCTGAGAGATAAAAAGAGATAGAGACTTTTCTTCGAAATTGCCGTCCGTTGTTGATGCGTGCTTAGAATGAAACTTGCTTTCAAGATCGTTTCAAGGAAGCTTTAAAGTCGAATGTCGCCATTCTCATTATGAACTTCCGTCGTTACTTGCTCTAGTTATCATCAAAACCATTTCAATAAAAAGAGATATCTCTTGGTCTTACTCGTGATGATATCCTTAGTTTTCAGTTATAAAAGAGAAACAAAATTATTTATTTATGAGAGTTATAACTAGGACTATGTATATGCAAAAATTATACGCGACGAAGACTTTTCTGACTTTTAAATATACAGGGTGCTAAAAAAAAAAAAAAAACCATTCAATATTTATATGGAAGTGGACACACCATATTGAGTAAAAAAACCTTAGTAAAAGTCAAAAGCTCAACCGTTTCTGAGATATAAACATTTTTATATGTTAGCATCGCGATTGACTTTTACTGGCTTCTACGCTTTCGCATGCGACGTGAAAAGAAGATAATCTGTCTAAATTTTTATCTCGATATTACAGATATTCCACATGTCCTCCTTCCATTTTCACATTCCACATCTTGGCATCTTATACAATATTTGTATTTTTATACTATAACTGTTGTAATCGCCAAATAATCTCCGCAATCGCCGATTGATGACAACTGATTGATTGCCGGTGAAATCTTCTTTTATGAAGTATGGAAATTGAATGAGGACATTCAAAACGTGATTTATAAACGCAGAGGTAAACATCGCATGCGACACGTAGAAGCCAGTAAGTCAATCATGATGCTAATATATAAGAATGTTTATATCTCAGAAACGGTTGAAGCTTTCGACATATGTTTACTAAGGTCTTTTTTACTCAGTATGGTGTGTCCTATTTATCGTATAAATATTGAATAATTTTTTTTAAACACCCTGTAGAAAATATATATTATATATTATAACTCTTCATATATACATCATTCGCATCAAACATTTTTCAAGAGCATATCTTTTCTCTCTTTTTGTTAAATAAAATTAAATAAATGTCACCACTTTTGTAATTATATTTCTAATATTGCATGGCTATAAATATTTATCGTATTAAAAAAACACAATATTAAACTTCTAAAATTAATTAAGGATCAATATTTGTTATATACATTTATACACTTTGAAATTTAAGTTTCATCATGTCTCTCGTTATCATTTCTTCAATTCTTACAATTGTTTAATTAATTTTAATTGTAAATTTAAACTCGTCAAAAAATCTTTCCTGAAAAGCAATGGCAATTTCGAATATCCTATACATAACATATGCAAATCAATATCGTGAGAGTAGAAATCCATATATCCACATTTTCCAAGAGAATTTCTCGACCATAGACATTGTAAAAGAAACGACCGTGTCGAGCTATGCAGTAAATAACATCGATTACCGGCATTAATTAAGTTGTCCGACAAGCGCGACTGCCGAACGGCATTTAGATGTGGACGATACGTTCCTCCGGATACTATGTTTCACCGACTTCGCATTTATGAAGGAATGTTACCGTGAAACTCGCCGATCGTTTAACTTCGCATAAAACCGCGTAAGCATCTCTCAAATTTGTTATTGCTCTCAATAGCCGTCATTAAGTGAGAACGATCCTATTAAACGATATCATTGTAAGATATACAGATGGTCCAAATAAACTATTTCAAACAGAAGAAAACCAGAGAGAGAGAGAGAGAGAGAGAGAGAGAGACGGGTTTTTCAGAAATTCTTCTATTATAAAACAAAGAAAAAAATATTTTATAAAATCCAAAAGCGCGCGTATTTATTACAGATGTATCTGTTTTCCTATAATTTTAAAAGAACGTTATATCTCTTGTCCAACAATATATTTATTTCAAACATTTATTACGTACGTCACAAATACTAAATATTACTCTCGCTCTATTTTGACATTCCTTCGATACGAAATAAATCACGCATTCAATCTCTTGGACGAGGATCCTGCGCCGATCGCAAACAATTTTCTTCCGCAATAAATTCGCGAGAGAGACCTGGCAAACTTCGAAAAGTTTCAAGTCTTGGGAGGGTTACGCGAACGCATCCTCTGTAACGCTCTGTAATCCGGTATCGAGGAGGAATGTGAGGACGGGGGAGGAAAGCCGGGAGCGACGAAGGATGATCTCGGAACAAGTCGGAGTTACAGCCTACGGCGGATAACACGGGCTAACTAATATTACATTAGTTACGAGTCCTTATGAGATTAACCCTACTCCGACCTGTCTTTCGCGTAGACCATCAACTCGATTCGTTATTGTGTTCATAGACGCGCACAAGGTAATCTAGAATCTACTGCAGAGCGTATCGTTAACTTGATTATAGATTCTTAATAAATTTCAACCTTTTCCGAAGAAAAATTTAACTTTCGACATTAAACGTCTGGTTTCTAAACTCCGAAAGAAAATTCATCTAAAATAAATCACTATTAAAATTGGTACAGAAAAAGAATTTTATATACAAGGTGGCCCGAAATTAAATGTCAAACTTCGGAAGTGTGTAGAGGATCGATAAACTAAGAAAAAAAGTCTTTTAGAGATTTGCTCGTTTTTGTTTTGAAGCGTTTTGAAGAAAACCGCAAACAAAGAAACAAAAAATTTTTCAGCGAGAAACTATATATATATAATTAAGAATTTAAATAAAGAGATATCTGAAAACATGTATCGAGCAGTGCCCATATATTTAAAATGTTATGTAATTTAATTTAATTTTAATATTAAAATTTAAAATATAAAGGCTCTTGTTTCGTCATTCTATGCTTATAGATAATGTCACATTTACGATATAGAAATTATATCTTCTCCCATTTCCCTAGAAAAACCTTAAATCACTCAAATTTTAAATCGTATAATTCAAAATTTGTTGATGCAAAGCTGTTTGACATCTTTGTTTGAGGATCTTAACTAATGTAAAAAAAGAATAATGATAATTGGAAAATATTCCATATAATAGGTGGTAAGTACAGATGATGAAAGGGAAAGATAGAGAAAGGGAACGACAAGAACAAGCTTAGACCAAGTTCGGAGGGTTTCCGCAAGTAAAACCAGAATCAGGGATCAAAGTTGTTGAATCTCCTACGAAGGTAGCTCGAGAAAGATGGCGGCGAGAGTAGTGTACGAGAGTGCGAAATGAAGAAAGGAAAGGGAAACAGAAAGAGAGAGAGAGAGAGAGAGAGAGAGAGAGAGAGAGAGAGAGAGACAGAGAGAGAGCGCAACTCCTCACCCTCTAACCGTAACTCGATGCGAAGGAACTTGACGGGTCTTGCCGCTGATTAGAAGCACTCCAGCGAGTTTCTCAGTACCAGCATCGGGGATTAGACGGAATGGAGTAGAGGAGAGTTGACGGTAGGGGAAGGGGGTGGCGGTAAAATCTGGGAGAGAGACATTGGCTGGTAAAGACGGCTTCGTTGTCGGGCGAGTGCTTGCGTGTGAATACGCGCTCGATCGCGCGCGTTTATCGAATCCTGAAAAACCATTGTTGATCTATCTCTGCGGAAATTGATATGTAGGAATAACCCCCGCCCCCCCCCCCTTTTTTTTTAGATACATTATCCTAAGATGCTCTGTCTGTCTTTCACATGACTAAATTAAATGTTGCGAAAGCGAAATTTTATTTATCCCTCAAAGTGTATGATGTTCTGTCAACGCTGTAAATTTGTATATTTAAAATATAAAATAAGTATGTGTGAAAAAATAAAAAAAAATATTAAAAAAACTCAACGCAAAAATTTAGTATTAGTTAAACATAAAACAAAATATTTATTAATATATATTAAATATTAAATCCATTTTAATGAATTTTTAATTTCAGTGTTAGATCTTATACCTGGTCTCCAAGTTCAATTTATTGGAGTATCGTAGTTTTCCAAACAATCCCAGATTATTTTACCATCATTATCTACAAAGAAACTTTCGTCCATTGATAGATTAAAATTTCGATTACATAAATCTTTCGTGTAACAAAACTCGTCAGATGATATCGCGACATTCTCGAACGAATGTTCGACTTCGCAGATAATTTGACGTCTTCGTCGTTATCGTGAACGTACACTATCGTATATCTCGTGCGATGTGGCGCATTGTTTCACGTCATAGAGCGCAGTTCACGCGGAGCGTCAAGAATCCATTAAGAAATGCCGGTTCTGAAAGAAAGGAGAGAAACCAACGCTGGTCTAATTCGTCGTCGCGAAAGACCCCGGGCAAGCACAGCTTGGCATCGCGTGCAGTTATCGCGAAATTCCCTGATGCGGGGAATTCCCGGCCAATACTCCGTTTTCCTGCGCGTTGTTTCAAATCCACTTTATACCGATCCGCAAATTTATCGGTACAGATTTCTAAATACGAATTAATAAACCGATACTGTTACATTTAATCGTGTATATCTCATAGGTTAAAAGATAATTTTTAATAATTTTTCTAAACGCGCAAAATGCAACTTACTTTCAATTCATTTGCTTAAAGTATTAGCAAAGACCAAAAAAAAAAAAAAAAAAAAAAAAAAAAAAAAAAAAAAAAAAAATCTACGATATATATCAATAAATAATATATATTTTATCTTAATTATTAAAATGACGTATTGGAAAAGCTATCCTATTATTCATACATGTGTATCGAAATAGAAATAAGTATAATTTGTTAAAGTAAATGCACATATTTCAATGCTGAGAATATACAAAAATATTTCATGATAACGGGAATATAATAACTGACGTACAATATATCCATTTGCATATGCATATATTGATATAATTGAAAGTTAAATTCACCAAAGTTATATTGCAATATGAAGTATTTCTGAGTAATGCGAGGAAGTCAAAAGTTCATGGAAATATTGTCAGCGGTGAGAATTCGCGAGAGTATATTTGACTTCGTCTCTTCGATTTCGAATTTATTTTTACCTTTGGTGGAAGCTCATTCGGTTGGTGAACCAGAGCAGGAAAGGTTTTATCCCGCCCGACGATAGAAGGAATGGACGGAGGACGGAGATGAGACGGAAAGAGTGTGTCCGAGATCGGATTGGGAAGCGTATCGAGGTCTCAATTTCGTTTCAATTTCAAATAAAAGCAAGACTAAACGCCGACACGCTCCATGATCGAGAGTGGATATCTTGGCGTGGAAAATTACGGCAGGGCGAGAGGGCACGTAGAAGATTCAGAAGAAGACGAAGAAGAAGGGGGAAAGCAGCAGAAAACGCAGGGAAAAGAAGAAAGAGAAGAAAAAGGAAACGTTCGATAAGGATACGATAAGGATCGACTGTGACAGAAAGAAACCGCAAACAGGACACACAATTCTCACTTTATATCATTCCCTTCCGATCCTGTGTCTGCCATCTTACTTCCCTTTTTTATCTTTCTTTTATGCGCGAGTGGCGCGTGATCTATCGCTTGATATATATGTCAAATACAAATATATATATATATATATATATATTTGTATATGTATATGTATATTATGTATGCTATGTATACTACACAACTGAGAAAGATAAAAGATATCAGAGTCAGTGTATCGATGGAGAGATCGGCATTCCATCAAAGGTTTCCAAATAACTTATCTAGTATCCTACGGTATTCTGCTATTATCCTTCGATACATTTTTACTATTACATCCTTTAAAATTCCTGATTTTTACTTCACTTTCAATTCTAAAAGTAGTTTAGGTAAAATATTACTATACGATATATTTAGAAAAAAATTTTTTGAAATATTTATTTATCTTCGATACAAATTTGTTATTTTACTCTTCAGAAATTAAAGATTTTCAATTTCATGTCGTTTAAATTTTTCCTCGGACAAATTTCTACATTCGAAACATTAATCATCTTCAAACTCGCTCGAAAATATCGATATCGAAATTACTCGGATAATTATTTGCTCATTAATCATCGTCATACTGTTTCACAGCCCATTCGTGTTAATTGGAGCTGCTATCATTCTGAATTTTTCGTGGTAATCAACAGGTTCGCGGTAAAAGAGCCGCGTCATCTCTCGCTCCCATTCTCTCTGGATCTGATTCCAGAGAGATGCGAAAAGGAAGAGAGTGTCGAGAACGGACGAGAATAGCGAAGAAGAGAATAACGAAGAAAGAAGGATAAGAAGAAAGAATAGATAGGAAAGAAGGTGCAACCGAGATCACGTACGATAATAAGCGAGAGCTGTGGCTAACTATAATTCGTAGCTTTCGTCGGTAGTCGTGACCATTACAATTTGCATAAAGGATACCGTGGAAACTGCAATAACAAAGAAAGAGAGAAGAACCGGGAGAAAAATACAGGAAAGAAAGAGAAAGTGAACAAATGTGTAAGTGAATAAGCAAGTAAGAAAAAGAGAAAAAGAAAACGAAATCGTGTTTTGGGAAATTGAATTATAAGAGAATTAAGCATATAAGATAACACATTTATTTTAAAGGTTAAAGAATATATAGATAGAACCCATACAGCACAGAACATTGTTCTGTGCTGTATGAGAATATATGATAAAAGTAAAACCTAAAGTAAAACATATATAAATGAAAATATTAAAATCATATAAGCAATGATATATATAAAATTAAATATAATAAAATGAAGAAAATTATACGTGACAAACAATAAAAAAAAAAGGTAAGTAAAAAAAATGTCCAACTCTCGCTTAAATATTCTCAACTCTCCATTTTTCGGAAAAATATGATATATTTAAAGGGAGAAAAATACACACACATACAAGCGCATGTGCATTAATATTATAAAAAATGTATTATATACGTACATATATAAGCTTCTAAACGTTAAAGATACAAGCATAAAATAACCCCCAAAATTATAATGCATGCTCTCTCATTACGGCAAAATCACAATGCCAGAGACGCGTTGCATAAAAACGTGATTTGCACGCAAATCGCCGCCTTCGCGTGCGGTCTGTTCTCTTCTTCATCTTTTTTTTTTCTCGCTCTATCCGAAGTCGTTTTCCCGTTTTCAGTCCTTTCGTTTAATATCGTCAAATCGAGGATTACTTGTCTAAATTTCCCGCAATCAACTCATCATCGAGACGTTCGCGAATATCGATGGTCGACATTTTTTTTATTCTACTATAATTTATACTACTTATCGTATATTATTATATTTGTGACAAATATATAGTCAGCTGAAAAATTATCTTGCAAATTTTGCAAGATATATCGTTTTATAAATAACTTTATCTTTCATTTCTTTTAAAAAATCGCGCCTTTTCTTTAGATTCTATATTGAGTTTGTAGAAAGTACAATATCAATCTATTCTTGTCAAAAATTATTCTACCTGAGATTAAAATTAGTATTTTATTACCTATTCGAACTTGTCTAAAATTCAATTTTCGTCAAAGTTCCTTAATTTTCATTGAAATATTATCAATAATTTATGTGAATAAAAAGCCATTGTATCATTCAATAATAATTAACATAATTCTATACATATTTGAAAATAATAGCAAGATATGACGAGACAAATTGATCAGCTATAAAAATATGGAATTTTACTCATACAAATTGTAGAATAAATCCGCTGTCATCGTCACAATTATGAATAGGTCAGATTCGATTCCATTAGATAAATAAGGATGCAAGTGTAATCCCGATGGAGTATCTACGAAATGAATAAGAATCGGACTTTCCAAACTTTTAAGAGCGACTCTTCTTCTATTTATCCCGGTTTATCTATCGTCGTACCCATCAAGCCGCTGCGATCCGAAGGGAAGTCTTCCGACTTTCAAAACGGCGCAGAGCCAAGTGGCTAGCGACTGCTAGCGAACCCCGAAGAAGAAATCATCAAGCAGATTGCTCCGTAAGAAACGTGGAACAGTCTACCCTCGGGAACGCCGGATTACCAAGGTCGATTTCCCACTCCGCCGAAAGAATAAGTTCGTCGCCCATATCCCCCTTCGAACCCACCGCTGGGGGGCATATCCTTCTCCCTGTACCATCTTCGTTGCCATGCTTCTTCCTTTTCCACTCGTTTTCCTCGACGCTTCGCCTCGAGGATCTCGAGCGGGATGATTATCGTCGCGAAAATCTCGAAAGAGAGCCAACGTATCGATCCTCATCGACAGAATCTATCTAAGCTCTTCTTTTCCTTAACATTTCCATCGCAAGTCTCACCATTCTTTCGAAGAACCAGTTTACCCCTGCTTTTCTCTTTTCCCTTCCTCTACGTGTCTCATTCTCTCTTCCTAATCCCGCTTACTTTCTTGTGGCTCAAAAACCGATAGAACTTGTTAAAAGATTTGTTGAAAGCGCGATTAAAAGGAAGAGAAAAATTGGCTATAATGAAATGAGCAAAAAAATTTGACAAGAAGATGAATTCGCGCGAATAAAATGACGTAATGAGTAAGAAATAACATTTGATACAAGCACGAAGAAAAGTAATAATAAAGAGAGAAATTATATTATGTTTCAAGACATTAAAAATATCTTAAAGTTCCATTCAGTTTGCTATTCCGTTAAAATTCATTTCTATATTTCTTCCTGTTCGTCGCGAAGGGATATCGAAAATCCATACGACTTGACCCCCGCAAAGTTGGCGATTCTCGAAAGAATAGCGATTCCACGGGAGAAATTTCGACACGCCATTGTGCGGTAACTGAAGAGCAATCGAAAGAGGAATAGGTCGGTCCAGAGAATAGCGTCGGGCGGGCTTATTAGTTCCCGGGACGCGAGCAAGGCTCGCTATAAATTACGGTACACGTTGATAGAGCAATATCGCGGCTGACATTAATACTTACAACGGGGGATGAGAGATCTGAGATTGTGCCAGAGGTCGAATCATTAACGATGATTTATTGGCCGCGAGGGCTTCTTCCGGCGACGCGAGCGCGTCTCTGGGTAAAGAATCGGGTTTTGCACCATAACTTCTCGCGAGACCGCAATTGAAAACTTACCGTCGTCACGATAAATAACGTTGTTGATCGTCGCGGGGATGCGTCGCCGGTCTGACTCGTTCCTTGTTGAAGAATCGCAAGGACGATAATTTCTCACGATGAACGTGCCAATATTAATATCAATTCGGTGCACAAACTTTTCGTTGCATCTTTCTGTTTCTCTGCCAAATTGGCTTCGTCAAATGTATCTAATTAACACGTTATCTTCGTAATCTCATGCAGAACGTGAGAAAAATAATTTATATTTAAGAGAATCTAGATTCGGTGAAAGTCTTATAGCTGCAAAACAATATCGACAAAATTTACAAATTGATTACAAATATATCATCAGATGTTTTTTCAAATACTTGTCAAATTTCATTTTCAAATATATTTTAGTTTTTCAGCTCTTTTTTACACTTTGATAATCGCAGCATATATCATTTATCTCATTATGATAAGAAATTTAATCTTGACGAATCTTGATTCAATATTAAAAAGATTCTACGTTTCTAAACATTGCTGGGCTTGTACAGTCTTTTACGGAAAGAAACTTTCATTTGTGAAATTAGTCTTACATTATGTTCAATTATTTCTCCGGAAGAATTTAGTGAATAGCGCGAACGAGCACAAGAACTCGCTTATATTTCAATAAGAGCAACGTGCCCGGTTCTCTTTCTTATGGAACAGTTTTGTACACGCAGGTGGCACGATGGCAGAGAAGAACGAAAGTAAAAGGACGAGGCAGCAACGAGTAAACCGGGAGAAGAAACGCAACGGGGGTAGGAGAGGGAAAGGCAAGGGGAGAAAACGCGAGGCGACGGGCCTCGCTTCGGGAGAAGCGAAGCTTATATTATGCAAAGCATGTGTTCGCCCCGGGATTTATGGCGGCCGTTTCGCTACCGACTACTACTATATACGACCGCCCGGCGTACACACTCGAGATGCTTTTTACGCGGATTCGCTTGCTTCGCGAGCGACAGGATAATCCAGAATCCTCGCGTCGAAGTGCATTTTCTGGGACCGGAAGTAATCGGGATCCTAATATAAGAACGTGTGTAAGAAAAAGCGTGTGTATGCGTGTCGATTCATGATGCGCAATTGCAAAACTAAGAGATCTTGCCGTTTGGATTATTATACATAAAATGGATATCCTACATTTCTCATCATCTGTTACATTAATGTAAAACATATACATCCCCCGTGAATCTTGAAGTTTCAAATTTTTCTTACAGCATTTTCAGCAGTTACACGTTTGACATATCGATTTTAAAATTTCATAAAAAAACCGATTCAAAATTAAAACTGCGTGACAGGTAATACACGTCCGATTTTATCGCAACTTAGATATGTTGTAGGGGAGATTCTTCTGAATAATTCCAAGAAATAAGTGGAAGGCAGAATTGGTTTGGAAGATATAACAAATTGAAATTTCATATTAAAGTATGTGTATGTGCTGTGTAATTTATTTTTTTATTGAAAAAAACTGTTTATAACATTTATGCGTGAGCAGAGGAGGGGCTTCGCCTCCCTCCTCCTCCCGCTCACGCATTCAATAAATGATATTTTTCAAGACAAAACTCACAAATTCGCGTAGTTGAAAGCTGTTAACGAATTGCGAGAAATAGGTGAAACACATTGATAAAATATCCATGACCGTGTACTGTAAACAAACACTTTTTTCCACATCTGCTCTACAACAAATACAAGAATGCGCAAACTTAACTTTTCCCAATATTACTTTATAATATCCGAGAAAAAGTATTAAAATTGTGAAACTTTAATTTGTTATATCTTCCAATTCAATGCCGTCCCCCATTTATTTCTTACGGGGAATTACTCACAGAAGAATGTTCCCTATAACATACTTGAGTGGTGATAAAATCGAAGGTGTGTTACCTTTTATACAGTTTTACCAAATTATTTAATATCCAACGTATTAAATTTTAAAAATATTGAAATTTTTCATTGTCATCGGATTCTCTTAATTTTATCCGATTACATATTTTCGTTAGTTACATTGGTAATACGATTTACCTGTATTTATACAATATACTGTGTTATGCACTCTCTCTCTCTCTCTCTCTCTCTCTCTCTCTCTCTCTCTCTCTCTCTCTCTCTCTCTCTCTCTCTCTCTCATTCGAATGAAATTCGATTTTGGCGCATAATAACTCATCATAATATCACGTTATTATTTGCCTCATAATGTTGTTTCTCTGATTGCTGTCATTGCAGCGAGCGGCAACCGCGTTTCGTTATTCAATTGCAAATTTCTCTGCATTCGTACGCGAGGAATATTGTTGGCGCGTAAAAAAAGGCTCGAGCGATGTGACGGGAAATTAATCAATCCAAGTCCGGTGACGTCGATTTTTGCGTTCGCGCCCGATGGCATTGCGCGAACGCGCCCTCCCCGTCATAGATTTATAATAAATTCGCGCGTTTATGCGGTCGAGCGGACTGGCGGCGTTCCAAACGGGCAGTTCGATTGTTTCGAATGGCGGTCGGCGGGCGTAATCTATTTCGTCCAGTTAAAATATCTCATTAATCGCCGTCGCGCGAACCGTTAAACATTTCGTCGACGTGACTCGCGAATATTATTCGCCTGATAAACGCTTCGTACCGAATTGCGAACGGCGTGGATATTTTAACGCCACGCTGTACAACAAAATGACTAGCTGTCGCGCACACTGCGACGAGTGCAGGCGTATTTTCAGAGTCACTTGCACCGACAGCCTCGCTCAATTAACTCTAGTTAGCAGTTCACTGTCCTTTTGCAGTTTGCAACCCTATGGTCTACGCTGTAACGAAGCGTGGATGAACATTTAGAAATATCTCCCAATAAATTTAAAGAAAAAGTTTCCTTTTATACTGCAGCAGACTTTTGCCAATCGCTTCTCTGATCTGCTTCGTGGTAATCTTAATAATAGACGTCACTATTTAAATGGTATAAATATATCTTTGATTCTAGATTTAAAGCAGAATAGTTGATCTTTAATGTAAATTCCAATGAATAGAATCGATTTTCTATAATCCAAAGTCTATAATGAATACGCCATGAGCTATCATGAGCCAGAGTTAGAGAAAATTTAATTTTAAAAGAACTTAAAGTTAAAAAGAAGATAACGGAGATAAAAATAGAAAATATAGATTTACTTTTAAAATCCGTGACGCGTGTAGGCGTACAAAGTACAATAGATGAAACACTTTTACAGCTCGCGATAAAAGAGTCGACAAAGTAAATATACATATAAATATTATTATAATATCTCGATCGCGATATCTTTCTACAAACGAACGCTTCGCGCCTCATCGGAAAATGACAAATTTTTCAAATATTTCATTCAGCGCGGTATTATTTCACAGCGAGAGAAACGCGCTGTGAAATAAGCGTATGATATTATTTTTCAGCTTGTTCCTGAAAATAATACGAAGAGCGATGTCGGCTCGTTGCGCTACAACTCTCAGCGAATTCGTTAATCGCGCGGTTAAATTCTGCCGTTACACACCGCGTCCAAACCCGCCGCGATAACGCGTTAATTATCGCCCGGTGATATTTCGTCGCGGCGTCAGGCCACATTTGTTTCAAAAAGGACTGTCCTGTGAAAAACGCCATTCAGCCTAATTACGGACCGCGGACGACACTGTTCGCTTTTCTTTTCCACCTGCTCTGCTGTCTTTTAGCCTCACACACTCGTTTCATTATTCATTTGTTTCGCTAACATTCCTCGCGCCTCTATTTTCGCAGTTTCACGATATGTAGTTTGCGATAAAATACAATAAATAATTTTGGAATGAAATAAAATACTTGGATTTAATCTGGATTTAGTCTGCTTGTTCAAAAAAACTTGTACAAAACTACTATAATTTTTTTCATTTACAAATACTAAATTACTTCACTGACTTAGAACCAATCTTTATTTAGTGTACAAGTTTTTACGTATATATACAACTGAAAATATTTAATATGAGAGAGAGGAAATATATATACTTTGTGTAACTATTAATGGAATTAGAAAAAATGTTTTAAAGCTTAAAAAATAAATATATTTAAAATCAGAAAAAATATGAAATCAAATATGTAAAAAGCAACTGCAAATCAATAATAATATTAGTAATATTATTATTCGCAACGAAATATGAGAAGGCAGATAAACCCATTTCACATGATAATCTATAATAGCTTTGCTATCTCGAATATATGAATGCGTACACATGCTACTTTCATTATGACAAAACTTTTTTCGGAGCGCATAATGTCAAATCATCTACAAATTCGCGGAAATACCGTCTAAAGGAAGTCGTTGGCAATCCCGGCCGCATTGTCGACTGCGATATTGAGACGGATCGTTAAAAGAAATTTTTTGCAGAAAGAAAGAGAGAAGAAAAGAACGAGAATGCACGTTATTGCCTCGTTCTGGGCACAGGATATAACGACGCTCGCGTGAATGCGCTTGTTAGACCGCGTCTTCGATGGCAATCGAGCGAAAGCGGTTCTTTATCCACGAATAAAGCCACGAAAAAAAAAACTCGAATCCCCGAATCTATTCGAAGGACATCGTTACGCAGCACCCGTGTTTGATTAAAATTGTTACTTAATCTTAATTTCTCCGATACCATCGTTAACATACAGGGATTCTGCGGATCCCACAACGTCTGATTGTCTCTAATTTTTTTCCACTATCTTTGCTATTAAACGTAGAAAAACGTAGAAAGAGAGAATGCTCGATCGCATATTCCAGGATTAACTCGCGCGTTTAATTCTTTTAATTAATTATCAGTGTATAATAAATATAATCATAACACAATAATATATAATATTCTACATTGTTTTCTCATTAATAATAAAATAGCCAATAATACCGACGCCGCTTTGATATGGCAATCAATGCCATATTGCGATTCGTAGATAAGCAAGATAACAAAAAATTACAAATTCATCATAATTTTATAAAAATGAAAAGAGCCTTAAAAAAAAAAGGCTATAACGAAACATCGAACTGATACGATAGCCTCGAAATAATTTACGAGCCGATGTATTCCCGCCGCAAAAATGGCAGCGCTCCAGACAGCGATGTTTCCTATCCTGGTCATCCGCTTGCCAAAGCGGGAGGGTGACGGGGAGGAAGAAGCGGAAGCGGGCCGTCATTTAAAGCGTAAAACGCGGATACGCGGCGTGTTTGGCGAAGGGGACAGAGAAAAGGATGAAGAGACGAACGGGAAGAGAGAGGAGGGGAAAGTCCGACCGATGCGAAATTTCTCGTGAAATTTTCCGCGGCGCCTCCTCCTTCCTCCTCCGGGGCCCCACAAACATTTTCTTTCTCGCGGCAACGGTGCCCCTCTACCTTTTCTCCTCCTCCTCCTCCTCCTCCTACCCCTCTCTCCCGCATGTTCTCCGAGGGCAGCCATTTATATCGTCGGCGGACAGCGAGGCGGTGAGGCGGAATAAATCGCGGCTCCTTTACAAGTGCTGCCAACGGGAATAGAGACATCGCCTTCGCCTATCAATTATTTGCCGTGCAATTTACGAGGCTACATTGGCGGGAAGAACCGAAGGGGAATGGGGAGGGGGCGAGGAAGGAGCGAAGGGAACGCGCGGCTCTGAAGCAGGCAATGCACCCATTGCAAATAAAGCGAGCGCGGCGGGGAGATGACATCTTTACTACGGACCTTTGCGACTTCCTGCTAACCATGCACTCCGCACCCCTAGTTCCGCCACCCCTCCCCTCCCCTCGTCCCCTTTGGTTCTACCTCGCGGTTCTTGCTCGCTTCGACGTGCCCAAATCCAAATATCTCCGCGTCCCTATATTTTAAAGATGAGCGCGCCGATTTATGGCTCGGACGAAACCGAGCGCTTCCGACTTCCGACTGTCGCGGATACAAATTGTTCTGTTTTTCGATGGTTTTTTCCAGTCCGGAAAACCGAGTTGCCTGAGCATATTCCTTCCTGAGAGACACAAACAAACATCGCGGCCAGGCGCAACGAGAATATCGCATCGAGGGCAGTTCTGTCCAGAAAGAGGTAGATACGGAAGAGAATCTGAGTAAAGACTTATTTGTTACGTGCTACTCTGCGATAATTTAATATCGTTAAAACGTACATTACAAATTAATCAGGCTAGGTAAGAAAAAATTATTTTGAAGACAAACATAAAAAACAAAAAAGCTTATGTAATGAACGAAGAATGCTATACAATATTAATGTTCAAATAATCCGAGTATTGTACATAAAAGATGCGAAGAACGATGGAAAGCAATATATTAATACATGTATGTTAAAATAAAAAAAAACAACTTCACTTTCAATTAAATTAAATTTTCAATTAAATTTTTTGAAACTGATATCGCATTGCATCTAATCTTATTTTTCATTTATAAAATTAACTCGATCATTATTAATGCTTATACATTTGGAAATACACGTATACATATATTAATTGTAATATCTTTTTAAATCAACCGCTTATATGAAACAAATTTTTTTAATCGATAGATTAAACCGTAATAAGAAGATAGAGCGAGGCAAGTAAACAGAAAAAGATAGAAAATCATGAAACAAAGAAAGATAGAAAGTTGCGAGATGTAATGTAAAGGAAGAGAGACAGAGAGGAGAGCTCAAAAGGGACAATACCCTCCTGCTTAAACAGACGAATGTTACGAGCACGTGTGGAGCAATGCGCTCGCGCGGTTTATTTGCCTTACATCTGCAAATAAGTGCGGTAACGCGTGTCCACTGAATGCTAATACGTGTTGAAAGAAGCTACAGGGGGGAAAAAAAAAAAAGACATGACATTGGATGGAGAAGATAAAGGACAGAGAGTAAAAGAGAAAACCGAGATTGAAAAAAGGGAAAACACAAGAGAAAGAAGAGGGGAAAGAGACAAATTAATTTTCTAAAAGGACAAGAGAAAGATAGTAACAGGAAAGAGAAACGGAAGATTAAAACGAGAGGAAGGACGCGATAAATAGAGAAAATTGAATAAAATTAAAATATTTATATACGCTATATATTTATATATGCCCTAGATTCCTTCGATCGCGAAAATAAAAATCAAACAATAAACTTTCTTTCTATAATACATCCATAAAAATAGAGAAAAAATGAAAAGGGAATGAAGCGCTGAGAATCGAAAGGAGAGGAGAGATTTGCACGTATACGAACATTCGTGTAGTCGAGCGTGTCGAAAGTGCACCTGCAACCGCACGTCATAATTGCACGCACACGCGTGTTCTGTACGTGCCAACGAATGTTTCCCCGCAACTTATCCTCCTCCACGCTCGCTTCCTCCGCGCCATCTTACAATTAGCGACGACCTCGTTCCCGGTGCACATTACCCACGATAACTTATGTAACGTCACATTTCGTACGTAAAATTGCATTCCGCGAGCGTACTGCGTTCAGCAAGTTCGCTAACCGGTCGTCGCAACGGCGCGAATTCATCTCGCGAATAACCGTCCTGTTAAAACCTCGTTCTAACGTAAATGGAATATTACATCATAAACGTTTCACGCAGTAGAAAGATAGACAGAAAAAAAGAGGGGTTAAAATGAAAAGAGAAAAAAGGCACAAAATTATCGCTCTCTTCTATTTTCATTATATATTCCTTTTTATTTCAAAAGAAATTTTGCAATTCGTTTTTTAAGAAAGATAAATTTTTAACATTTTTCATTTAAGAATAAGACTGAGAGAATGATGAATTTTTCGCATGAATCTATTTACTTTTGATAGAAGAACAATGTCGCTTTTGTCCAACACATTTTATCCAGCCCTACACAGATATTTTTTATATATGCACATAAATAATGTAAAACTAGAATATGACAGCGCGCGTCAAAGAACTATCTGTTCTAAACAAGCGCCCATTCGCGATCGCTCCAACAAGTTAAGCCACCGTATGTGGCTTTCTCGTAAAAACCGGGCTAAATAACGTGACAACCTCAGTGAGAAGTCGGAAGCTCTCTCGCTGAGAAAGTCGCAACGAACGGAAGGAGTAGAGCGGAGAAGCGATAGCGGGACAGGGGAAGAAGAACGAGCGCAAAGGGCTAACTGGATTTATGTATACGATCGTGTGGCCAACTCGGGAACGTGCTATCAGTAAATAAACGTGGCCGGATAACACCGCGAGCAGAAACAGCGTCGGTGGTGAAAACGGGTGAGAGACGATGGAAAGAGGAAAAATAGAGAGAAGTAGAAAGAGATATATATATATATATATATAGCGACGCTGGCCCTTCTTCAGGAAAGACTTGTCCAGCTCCTAATCGACCGGAAGAGACCCACTCGCCGACGGTTTTAAATTAAACGCACGGGCAGGTCGGTTCGTTAGCCGACTCGACGCATCGTCGTTGTGTGAAACCATAAATTCGTACGAGAACGAATGGCTCGGGGTTGCGCGAAACTGGTATATCGCTAACTTTAATAAGTATCTGAAAAATATTCCATTTTTCGAAAATAAAACATTTATGTGAAATAATGTTCGTAAAAGTTGTTAAACCTAGTACTAAGAATCTCCTGATGAAATACAATATATAAAAATATTATATAAAATATATAAAATTATATAAAATATATAAAAATAATATTATATGAATATAATATAATATAAAATATAATATTGTATAAAATATATAAAAATATTTTATTATATATAAATGTGGAGTCTACTAATAAATCAATAGTATCAAAAAGCTTGTATCAGAAATAAATTCTGTCAAAATTTATACAGATAAATTTGCAAGGAGCAAACAAGAAATGAGATAAAAACAAAGTTTTTTTTTCCCCCAAATAAAACAGAAACATAATTGAATGAAGCAATACGCGTCTATTAATTCGACGTCAATGAAAAAATTAAATCCTCAGAGAAGCGGAAAGATGGCAATCGTCGAAAGATCTGATCCGAACGCGTCCATTCACAGCATTAGGAAATTTTAATGCTGAATCGCCCGCGATGACTTTACACATAACATTTGCAACATCGGGAACGGCCGCGATCCGGATGCAAACAAGCGTAATCCCTCATCGCGCAACTATCACAATCGCGCTAATAATGCTGCGAGAAAGAGAAATCCGTAAGACGCTCGAATCGGCATAAAAAATTGGAGCGGATCCAATTATTAGGATTAAAACGTTCGTCCTGGGACGTTCTGCGAATGGGCGCGCGCGATTATCCGCTCCGTCGCGCTCGCGTAGTAATAGGATTGCTACAGCTTCATATATAAAGTCCTATCAAAAATACGGGATAAAGGGTAATAACGTCATGAACCGGGAGCGAAATGAAAAATGCAGTCGGAGATGGGTAGGGAGAGACGGGGCAAGGGACGCAGGCGGTGAATGTGATGCGCCAATCTGGGTAACGCGCGAGAAAACGTACGTTGCAACTTATAAAGACTGCGCGCACTTTGGTGGATGCAGTTGGGTATGAAAGAAGAAGGACGGAGAGTGAAATATCGTAAGAGAGAGAGAGAGAGAGAAAAGTAAATTTTATGATACCTTGGAGTGAAATATTTTCAGTCCCATGTAGTATTGTTCATATGCGTGTAAGCTTTAGAATATACACGAGAAAGTGCAAACGCGTGCACGTAGCTAGAATTTCGTGTTAGAAATGGCGAGTTAAATGTGCACAACTACGTTTTGTATCATGTAAAATTATGAACGAAAGAGAGATTAGATTAGGTTAAATTTGTTATACATTTCCAGACTAAATCCTCAGAGCGAAACTACTTTAATACGTAAGTATCCGCGTAACGACAGAATTAATGCGAAATAAATAATACAATACAGCTTTAAACGCGCGAAATATTTATAACATGTTGCGATACATGTGTTGTCTCAAACTAGTTGTAACATTATTAATCTTTATGATTTTAATAGTAAAGCAAATTTATCAAAAAATCATTGTATATTTTTTAACTAAAGATATATTGACAAAGTTACAGCAATCAATATGTAATAAATTTTACTCAATATGTATTTATTAGCAAAAATATATAAAACAATTACAAGTCAAGTCAAACATACAAAAAAAAAAAAAAAAAAAAAAAAAAAAAAAAAAAAAAAAACCGATTATAATGAAGTCGAATCTTAAAACAAATAATTTATTAATAATAAGAAAAAAATGGAAATATTTTATATACCCAAAAATCTGATAATATTTTAAACGCGCAATAATTTAAAATACAAAACTATCAGACTGCTAGCTTATAATGAAAAGAAAAAATAATAAAAAACCTGCGTCAAAGTCAATGAAGAAAGGTATCTAGGACGCCATTTTCGGCACACCTTATCACCGCGTCAGATAATTTTAAGCGAGCTTATTCTTCGGTATCAATGGCGATCATCTGGCGAATTCACATGCATTTCACCCTCATTCTCCTCCCACTCAGCCGTCAGCGAAGTGCAAAATAACGAAACGTAAAATGTAATTTCTCGGTCCTAATTAACCGCTAATCTCTGAGCTTCGTGTTTGTAAAATTCTGAGTGTTCTATCCATGTTGACGGATGTACAGAGTTGTCGCAAAAAGAAGAAAACTGATATAATATTGTAGCTTCTAATAATTCAATCGACAAACAAGAATGAAAATCAACAAAAATACCGTGAACATGTATATGTTTCTTAATGTATTGTATAAATCAGAAATTAGATTTATTTCTTACGCACATATATTTATAAAAATTAATAAAAAATAATCGAAGCTCGTGTATATACAATCGAGCGAATGCATTAGTCATGCGTCGCGTGTCAAGGATCAAATAGCTATCTTTGTATGCGAGCTCCGCGATATTAATTACTTACAACGCGTTGACAGATCGTGTTAATTATTTTCAATGCTATACAATGTTATGCAGAGATTCAGCGAGAAAATTTTCGCTCGCTGAAAAATGTTTTTCCCGGTTGCGCAACACGAGTCAAATGCGGCCGGATCGTTCGTCTTAATTAAAGTGTTATTTCCTGATTAGCGGGGAATGCTTTATTAGATTTATTACCGTTCCCGAATGCCCGCATGTTACATACATATATTACTAATACCGCGAATGAAACAGG
This sequence comes from Polyergus mexicanus, assembly GCF_030449975.1. Lineage (NCBI taxonomy): Eukaryota > Metazoa > Arthropoda > Insecta > Hymenoptera > Formicidae > Polyergus > Polyergus mexicanus. The sequence goes on from NW_027223346.1 coordinate 4,131,059, forward strand.
CGTTCTCAACGAGAATGAAAGTGAGAGAGAAAGGGAGAGGGAATTTATCGTGCTTTTCACTCCCCTTTTGAGACTAACTTTTTCAAGTAAATAAGAATAAAAAAAATATAACTATTTAACTATTTTAAGATACATGATAATATTTATTTAAATTATAAAACATTCATATTTGCGCGAATAAAAATGGTGACAAATTATGAGAAAGAAAGAGCGCCTTTCATTTCATACGTCAAACTCCTCACTAAACAGAGTAAAGTTGGAGATAAAATTTTTATTGTTAGATCATTACATCATTATCTTTTTTTCATATGATCAGACTGTCATTCCAGTCAATTTTATAATTATAATATATTGTTTTCTCATTCTGCGATTTCTAACTTCTCATCAAACATCCTGGATGTAAAACCGATTTTTTCTCAATTTCGTGCGGTAAGACGATAAAAATCAAATTCACGGGACATTTCAAAAATCGTGCAAGAATGTCTGAAAGCGAAGAGGACGAATTTACATGCCGATAGCGCTACATTGGAGGGAGGATGCTTCAGTCCCAACTGGATCGGATCCAACCACGCCTCCATTTTGGTCGTAAAGCACGCCGGAATATCCTACGCGGCTGACGGTGCAAATGCATCTCGAAGAAACGCAATTTAATAAAGATAATAATGTTAAGAATACTTATACGCTTTTCGCACGCTCGAGTGTATATCTAGACCGGAGACATGTCTGTGCTACAATACATGTAATAGCACGAAACGGTTGAAAAATGGAACAAGAGATGGATACGCGATTTCCAAAAGAGATATCTCAATGTGTCTATGATTTTTTATTCTCATATCCCTTCCATCATTAGATCTATAAGTATAATTTTTTACGATCAAGATAATTAATTCAACATGTGTTACAAGAATGATGCAGTGAGGATGCGAGATATGAAGAAAGATAGAGTTGTTGTATTCTTTTACAATTCTCTTGTTTCGATTAAAAAATTAGTTATTATTAAAATGAATCATAAATTTTATCATGTGTACATTGCCCAAATTAAAATAATATGATTATGATAAAAGTTATATAGAATTTTTCACACGAGAGCACCGCGAAGATTACTCTTACAAGATTTCGCACGATTTTTGGCGGAAAATTCTATCGATGCTCATTCAGAGTTAAAGAGGATTCAAAGAATCGCGTGGTAAAGCAACCCAAGAAGCGAATAGTGACAAGTGGATGAGGCTAGGACGGGGGAAGTGATAGGAAGTGGAGGCCGATATAGGAATATGTGGCAGCGATTGGGCGGCTATCCAAAAGCCATCGTCGAGCGGATCCCATCCGGGGCAAGGCGAGAGGGAGGATGGGAGGGGAGGGGGGATCCATCCTTAAAACGAGGAAAAAGGGTAGAGACGGAGGGAGAAAAGAATCCCCGCACCCCCTTGCCTCTCTTTCTCCCCCCTATACTCCCCCTCTTTCCCCTCGAGGAAGGCTTCAGGAGCTGGCAGCCCAATCGGTGGGCGAACTTTTTTGCAGCGCAGTTTAACAAAGCGTCCCTAAATTCTCTCTCCCTGGTGCAGCAGATCGATCCAGGGACACGAACGGCGGGGCGGGATGCGGGGGTCGGAAGGGATGAGAACGAAGGAAGGGAGAGAGAGAGAAAGGAGGAGGAAAGGGGGAAACTTCGCATCGACGACGATTCGTAAATCGTCCCTTGGCTACGCTGCAATGCGGGCGAAAGGTAAGAGAGAGAGAGAGAGAGAGAGGTGCTTTCATTGGCCGGCGTGTTCGCGCCCTTGAGCTTAAACGCGCCGGCGAATGAGCTTTTAGCGAGAACTTTAGTCGAGGGAGGGAGGATTTAACAGAGATCATGATCATGATCGAAAAAATCTCTTACTTTGTAAACTTTATATAAATCTTTCTTTATCTTTAATTATATAGGTACATAAATACATATATAAAGTTTAAAAATAAATTTATATTTTTTCCCTCAACTCTTGCTCTTGAACCGTGGAGATGAAAGAATGTATAATAACAGGTCTTTTAAAAAATGTTTAGGCAAAAAAAAAAAGAAGAAGAAGAAGAAGCGGAAAAGATGCGTGATTAAAGATATTTTCTATATCTGACATTTGATATTTAATTCTTTTAAATTTAATGATATATTCGATTACAAAATTTTTTAAACAGATAAATATTAGTTAGAAATGTGTTTAAAGTATTAGTAAAACATTACAAAAGGTAGTTAATTATATTAATCAAATTAATCACTTGGAAATTATTATTGATTGAACTACTACGTTTTTTTATCATTTAATCATTAATTAATAAATATTTCCATTAACATGAATAGAATATAACTTTACTTAAAATAATGAAATTTAACAAATCTACAAAAAATTCTTTCACACAATGTTTATCACGCTGTAAACAATGTCATTTGTATTCCAAAAAGTGAAAAAAAAACGCACAGAAATATAAAGATATTCTACTTTAAATTTAAATTGTCGTTAAAATCGACGTGCCTAATTTTCTGACATCAATCATCTATTTAATGAACACCGAAAATTTGTCTCTAGAAAAATTCCTGAATTTTTCAGTTTATTTTTCGCGAAAGTCAAGGCGCTGCTATTCCTCGAGAGGAGGGCTGGAGTCGCTTTTAGTTGTCTTAAGGATTACGATGGATTATAGGGTCGGGGTTATGAGGCCGCGGCTTTAGAATCGTGAAAAGCATCGCCAAGAGGGACGAGACGAGGCGAGGCAAAAGAGAGAGCTAATATAAATCCGGGATTAAAAGTGGTCGAAAACATCGCGGAGAACCGCGGCGCAATATCTTGAAAGCATTGACGAGCGAGTCGAGGAAAGGAATTATACGCTCGACAGATCCTTCTTGAAAGACGCTCAGTTTCCTCCCCCTCAACCTCCTTTCTGTGATTATTCGCAAATTAAATACCACCATGCTTATTGATGACATTGTAATATGTATTACGTGTTAAATTCCATTAAATTAAAATTACTCTTTTACTTTTGTTACTTTTGAATATTTATTGTTTATAACTTTATCGTTAGATTATAATTAGCAAATTATTTCTTTTTTTTCAATATACGTATCTATTTGATAGACTTAAAGAAATTTATTAATTATTATCCAAACCTGTATGTTTTAATAATAATATAGATCTAACATTATAATAATCGTCAAAATTTTCTCAAAAATGCTATCACACGCAAAGCGTGTCCAAAAAATTATATCATTGTCATAGCGCTATGCAACATCGGCTAATCGAGATGCCGAGTAAGACGGATATTCCGGGATTAATATCGGAACACACGCGTTCAACATCGAAACGTACAGGCTGCAATTGCCAAGCTATCTCCTTCCGCCATGATGCACTCCTTACGAAGATACGAAGCATCTCCGCGACTCCGAGAACACAACACGCCCGGTAAGTCGGTAGGATTGGCGTACGAGTGCCTTTTACCTCCTTCGCGGTAGAAACGCAGACGTTTGTTGGGAGTCGAGGGCAAGACGGGAGTACGGAGAGCGGAAAGGAACAGGGGAGAGAGAGAGAGAGAGAGAGAGAGAGAGAGAGAGAGAGAGAGAAGAGAATAAGGTGAAAACAACAGGATAGATAATCTCCGTGTTTCAGCGCAGGAAGGGATTTCCGTTTGCCTCCGTGGAAAGACCGGAACAGGAAGCATCTGGAGTGTCGGGGACGTGGAAAAGTGCGAGGCGAGCGTGGAAATAACGGCGTTGGTGGAAACCGCTTTAAAGCGGCTGTCAGCGCGGAAAATGACTAATGCCCGTTTCCCAGGGAGCGCGGAGCATTGCTTAGAATAACACCGTACGCTGTAAGCCGATGCCGGGCGTGTATGTTAACGCTGTTACGGACAGGCGAAGCCGGGTCACGAAGAATATGAAGAACACTCGTATCTATACTGGGTGTCCCGAGAAAGATACGTACGGATGATGACGATACTTGGAATCAGTGCGATTGTTAAATTCTTAGATTTTTGGTTCCTTTCTTAATTATATGGACAATTTTACGTGTTCTTATATTCTCTAGATATTAAAAACTAAAATTATTCTTAGATTCTCTTTATATTCTTAAATCGGGTTTTTCGATCCTCAGACACACAATGAGATAGTCTTTAATTTTTAATTATTTTTTTATTGGATTTTTAAATTTATTGGATCTTTGATATAATTAAATTCCTTAATAATTGATTAAGATTGAGATTGAAATAGAATAATCATTTTAACAACGGTTTGGCTTTAAACTTATAAGATTTAATTATTAAAATAATCAACAATGTACGCATTAAATGTTGCATTGTGCGAAACCAAATTAAAATTTTAATTAGCGGGAAGATCAGTTAGAATTTGTCCCTTGCACCCTTTATGAAATACCCCATTCATGCGCGTTAGTAAAATTAATACGCTAATGCTAATACATACGCGCCTACATATTCTATTATTAGATACAACCGGCGCTTTTGCTCCTCTGCTTAATTATATGAAAATAGCGTTAATGAACAACTGTTGTTATGACGCCTCAATTTTAAACGATTCGATTTATCCAACAAAAATGCCAATCTATTTGATGGCCCTTTATCGATAGATAATTAAGTTTAAAAAAAAAAAATAAATAAAAATACTAATTTACAAATTTATAATATCATTAAAGAGAATAATTTTTAACAAAATTTGATCAATTTTTCTCTTAATCTCTTTATACGTTTATACAATATTTATAAACTCTGTATTTGACATTCTTATATATCGCATATATATATATATATAAATTTTATCTTAATACAGCTTTATACAGCTACTCCCTTCAATCGCAACAATTAGGTTTGCAAATTGAAATTTTTCAACGAACAATGCTGAGAGCTTGAATATCGATACAACCGCGAGATGATAACAACTCGAACGACATCCGCATCGCCGACATTAAATTTCTGATTACGCAACCAACTTTTCATAACGGATGCAACGAGAACGATATTCAGTGCGGCGCAACGAAACGCATGTAAATAACTTTTTATTAGGTATAGGCGGGAAACGTGGCTGCGAAGCTCGGTAAACGAGCTTTTCGCACGCTGTGGGCCTTAATAAAAATATTCACCGATATCACACACGCGCGCGTGCGCTCAAAAGATATCCGCGTAGTTTTATTGCATTAAGTTTTAAGCGCCGCCGTGTACATCTCCGCCGATACGACCGTAGTGAAAATTGCATTGACGTTACTACGAGAAAAGTTGTAAAACCATAAACCGTTTCGGCTGTTTGTATCGTGCAAACTATGGACGTTTGGACGTTTGAAAAAGAGCAACAAAATACTTTCGACCGCTGGCATCTCACGCGGCTTTTATTGCATTAATTTTTAAGTGCCGTCCTATGTAGCTGCAAAACGACCGCGAACATACCGGGCCGAATTGACGTAGCGCGAAAAAGTTGTAAAACCGTAATTTCGACGAAACACACACACAGTCATCGTGAATGTGTAAGTTCGCGAAGGTTTCTTGAAAAATTTACAAAGAGAAAAGTCGGTGTCACTCACTTTCGTCGTATCTGTATAGCACGTAAAAAGTGGGATACGCGTCTTCAAACATCTTACGATTTACATGACAAGAATAGAATTGAAAACTGTAATATCGAAGCACGGAATCGAACAAAGTCGTTGGATCATTTACGGTAGAAAAATCAAGAATTTCTCATCGTTGTATCTCATATCTAATAATACCCTATTTTCCTCTGTGAAAAAGATTATTTCGAAAAGAAAACGATGGAAACGCGATATATATATTAACAGAAAATATGGATCCACATTAATTGTGAAATGCATTTCGCAGAATCACGAATCATAAATTAATTTCTCTCAAATAATCATTGATAATTTAATATCCGTGTCAAAAGCGTAATGGTCGACCGTTATTTATTGTAAATTTTCATTTTCAACAGAATATCCATTATAGTGATTAAAATATAAATTATTTAGTTAGTTAAGATAAGGATAAAATTAATTGAAATTATTGCACAGCCATACTGTTTGATCCCTATAATCTCTCTCAATTATTATTTAAAGAGAGAGAAAGAGAATTCTACTAACTATCAATGTTCGGATATTAAAACAATCGTTATGTTTCTCTTAGTCGAACTTGTAGTATCTACATATATTGTAGTTTAACGGATATTAATTGAATGTGGAGCAACCGGTACACGTGTAAAGCGTTTATCTATTCAGTCTCACGATCATAAATTATTCTTTTTGAGAAAGCAACGGAGGAAGGGGACGCAGACGAAAGTCGAACGTGTACGTACAAAAGCCAAACTTTATCGGTCGCCATTGAATCGCGACGCGAGCCGCGAGAAACCGCTTTTAAGTCACGATAAAAGCGGTCGGTGCATAGAGGAACGCGCGCGCGTGTAAATCACTCTTTATTAAATAGGGCGGGAAACGCGCGGCTGCGGACGACGCGGTCGTCGGCCACCAGGTGAGGGAGGCGAGGACGGACGGCGGATCCAGCGGGAGACAGGACAGGCGCAAGCTTTTCGCGCGGATACGCAAAGCTCGTTCTGGGCCTGACACGAGCAGCTACAGTGCGCGCTCGTCATAAAAGCTCGCGGCACGCGGACGAGTTTATGCGCCATAAATTTCGGACGGTCTTCGCCGTCAGTCCCCGAAGGGACGCGGCGAGAAATGCGGACAGGAGGGGAGGGGAAGAGGAACAATGCGTGACCGAACGGAGGCGCGGTCGATCCCTCGGCCCGGAAGATCTCAGCTGGGTCAGAATGCAGGAAGCACGATTGTTGCACCGTGCACTTCGAAATTAGCCGTTCGCGTGATTTTCTTCGCCTCCGTACAAACATCTATACATGGTATACTATACACGAAGCTCCTCCCTTTTATTGTAAGCCTGTTAACGGCGAGGAGAAAACGGACAAATCCATATATACGAAGTAAATTGACGATGCGAAAATTGATGTCCGCGAGTAATCTTTAATCGCATCGATCGACTTCAAAATTTCAAATTTGCGAATTTTTACGTACCTTTGCTCAGAATACGGTAATAGCTCCGTAAACAAAGAGATCATTTTTTCTTTAGCAGCTAATAATTTTGCAATATTCGCGATGATTCGAGCGGACTTTGGGGAATTTTCATATTTCTCGATGGTAATTAAATCAATCACTTTTCTGACTGATCGCAAGATTAATTCTAGAAATGTCGCGTAACAGCTAGATAAGGCAAATCTAAAACTACATTAAATTGCGCACTAAATTGCGATACGGTATGAATAACTCAATTATGTTCATCTCAATTCATCTTATGACCCTTCTACATCATTTTCCGCGTCATAAATTTTAATTATGATAAAACTCTACCAAGAAATATTGACAATTAAGACATAATCGAAGTTTCAAAGACAAAAAGCCTCACCTTTTCCAATAAATGAATTATTTGCCACTTAGTCTGAAATTGAATAATGACTCATCGATTGATGTAAAAGCGGTATATTACATTCATTTTAAAGTTGCCCATCTAAAATGTTAAATTTATAGCTATAATAATGTAGCCAAGTATCACATATGTAAGCTACACATAAACCAATCCTTTTTATTGTCATCAAATTAATATATATATATTCAATAAAAGATAATAATTTATCTACAATTTTTTTTAAATTTCATTTTGACACAAAATCTTTTTACATATAAATATATTTATAAAATCATAATACGTTTATAATTTGTTTCTTTTAGGTAAAATAAAGCATAAGGATATTTCCACAAATCTCTCTCGCCTAATTTAACTGTGTAATATTTGTTAAATAAATAGTCCATCAATTTTTTAGCACTTGGTAATCGTCGACTTGCTAATCATCGCCAAGCTTTCCAACGTGGACGGAGGCGCATAAATATCAAAAGAAGAGAAGCTGGAGAAAAAAAGAGAAGAGTACGTTGCGTTCCGCGCAAACAAATGAATAACATCGACGACCGGAAAGGGTGAGGCGAAACGACAAGGCTTCGTTTCCGAGTTCCGGCGCATTACGGATAATTAGATTGGATCCCGTTTGTTCGCTTTTCCCCTTCACCCTTCCCGACGTCCTTCCTTCTCTCTTTCGCCTCCCCGCGTTGCGCGAATCATTCTAAAGCAATTGTCCCTTTACTTTAAAAGAACGAGCTGTGAGAAATCGGATATTTTCTAAGAAGTTCATAATAATGCAGTTGAGAAGCTACCACTGTAGCTCGATACATTTCTTTGAAATCACATAATGGTAAATCGAGATATACGATACTTATCGTTAGAAGCCTTAGATACGATTGTTTTTAAGACTTCTTTGCTTTAGATGCTACAAAAAAGACAAACTTTTACATATTAAAAATTTTTTTTTTTTAAATGAGACATTTAAACACGCATTAAATTATTCACGCGTTTATATTGAAATAAACATTAAATATTGGTTAAACTCTCTTTTTAGAATTGTTACTTGGCTTGAGAGAACAGTTTTGCACAAAGAGGTCACAAGTACAGAGACGTAAAAACAATTTTCATAATTCCTCTATGAATACAATTTCATCGCGCTTGAGAGAGTTTTGCGATTCAAATACTCAAATCGTCGATGAATTTTCACTCTACCCATTCGCGTGTTTCCTCGGTTTTTCTCGTTTTTGTTAATGCGCCAGTTACACGCGAGCGATAAATACCCCTCCTGTTACAATGCAAGTTACACGATCGCATAAATCGTAAACGAAGCTGCAATAGCTTTTCCGAGTTTCAATTTGCGCGAGCCCATATGTATTACGCGTTTACACGAGTCGCAGGCGCGGCCGCCGCGCCAGGTGATTCCGAATTCCAATTTGCGAGAGGTCAATAACGTCCTATGTAAACCATGAAAATGCATCGCCAATGGCGCGCCGTTCGGTTCGATACAAATCTTGATGATTCTTCGCAGATATTGACTACGTTGGCGCACCTGCAAACACGTCGCGCTGACCAAAATTGTTCGCGCTCCGCGCGAATTTACTTGTAAATGTAGCCAAATGCTATTCGAATGAAAAAATCGTTCTACATAAATAATATTAAATTTTCATCCGCGTGAGACGATAAAAAAATAATATCGGTTGTTCTAGAAAGTTAAATGAGAATCTAAGCATTCGTATCGGTCTTATAATTCAGCTTATCGGGAAAAAAAATGACAGCAATATATATATATATATATAATTCATTTTCTTTATCCTTTATATAGCGTACAATTTACATTAATATATCCCCAACCATTATTTCTACGACGTGTTGTAGAAAAGTGGATAGTGTAGCAGAATTCATATTGAGATTCATGAATTCCTTATGACTTGCTGGTACCAAACTTTTTTAAAAAATAATGTCTAGTGATAACATTTGTTTCTAGAAAGACGTTTATCTATTCAATCACGAAAAGGCGCGTGTACTTTTTTAACAATACTTTGAAAAAAACTTTCGCTTCGCGTAAAACCGGTTTCCGGATAAAGCGACTGATATACGCAAGTGTTTTTTTATAAGCTTTCAACGGGGCGGCTCGAATTATGAACGTTATGAAAGTATCGCTTGGTAAACCTCGTCATAGTAGCAAGGATATGCGACTTTGCGATCGATCGTTTTACGCGAATCGTGTACTTATTCGCGATGAATGGAGCCTCGATTGATCTCGAACGCATGCACGCAGTTGCGTATGCAATCGTGCTGCGATACTGCATACGCAGCACATGTATTATATATCTGGATTAACGCTTTAACGACGCTCTCTGCGATTTCAAATGGAACCACATGCGCTTCGAATTAAGACGCTATGAATCTTGAAAATAAATGATTACGCGCCATCGTGATTTCTATAACGTTCTTCGTTGGATATGAATTTGATTATTAATAAGGAACACACAATATAGATGAGCTATGTTGCTGAAGAATGAATTTTAAAAGCGAATGTAGATGTATCGCATTTATATTATTTCTCCTAATAATAAATGATGGATTAAATTTTATTCTTCATCTCGTGAACAAAATAAAACACAGTCTATTTAACTGGAACAATGAAATTATTAATTATTCAAACTACTAATTTAAAATACGAACAATAATATATACAATATAAAACATTCTCACTTAAATTAATTAAAAATATATATCATATCAATATTATAACTTAAAATGTTGAGCGGTATAAAAATCACAGTATTAAATGCGTTAATAACTTGTCAAACAAACATCGACATAATAATGCATATAAAAATCATCGATAATAATAAAACTCTATTTAAAATGCGAGTTACAAGCTGACGTTATGAAGGCTGCTTGTATCGTGAAAAATGCGAATATAAATCTCGTTACTTCACTTTTCAGAATGATCAGCGATATAATAGCTCGATACGTTGCAGCAGCAACGTAAGCATGATTCACCATCAAAGCCATTGAGAACGCAGCAACGCAGTATCCGATGCGATTGTCCGTTTATCGCATCGCTAGCATATCTCCTACTTTGCGTAAAATCAATTTGTGCCCATGTACGATGTTTAAATTCTGTAAGATTGTCCGATAAGATTTTTTAATCCGTAACTACGGAATATTTGTTGTATCGCAAGACTATTGAAGAGTTATACTATAATAGTAATAAAATCAATTGAAAGAGTGGCAGAATAAATAGTAGATAGTAAAAAAATATGTGATACTACAATATATTATTCAAGAATAAAAAATTAATATTCCCCAAGCAATTAAATTGTCATAGAGTTATATAATACATCTATTCTACTTGCTCCACAAAGGACTGTGATGTTATATATTAAAAAATGCTATGTTCATAATATATATGTCCATAAATTCACAGTACCCGTATATAATATATAGATCATTATATATATATATATATATAAACTTTATATCGATTGAAATACAGAATGCAGTTTAACGTATATTTTTATAAAAATAGTCCCACGATTCTCTATAAAGCCGTAGATATAAACTACAAGCTATTGGATCATGGTATATTCATGGATCGCTATATTCATAAATTTACGATCTACGTACAGCTCTCTCTCACAGCTCTCCACTAAATTTCTAGATCTATAGATAGATCGCTGAATCACATTGCATTTATAAATTAACTATAACTCTATTAATTTCCATATCAATAATTCCTTAAATATCTGCTAATTTCCGTTTTTAAGTTACTTCTAAGTGCAATAATCTGGAATTAGATCAATGACAATATGTGCTCTCCTTTTCTCTCTCTCTCTCTCTCTCTCTCTCTCCCCCCATATTCTTCGTGCCTGGCAAACAAACAGACAGATCTGTCCGAATTATATATAGCGAGATTAATTCGAGTAGTGTGGAGTTAAAGATGTTTCCTGTTCGTTGCGTAACCGTGAGTCGATTGAATTTCGATATACGAACACCGCTCATACCGTATATTTTGCCGAAAGTTCATCATCTAATATGATGTTTTTCCGCATCAAAGTTATTGCTCATTTAATATTCCGAATCTCTATTTAAGACATTAATTTAACACTTATAGTTATTTATATGTACTATTAACTTGCATATATATCTTTCTTCTTTACAAAACTTGTTTTACGTAGGAGATGTTTTTCCACAGATAATCATAAATAATGAAAACAATAAGTATTACAAATAGCCATATATTTTCTTCCACCTACAACATAAAATCCAATTTGAAAGATTCGCTTACATTTCATTCTTCCTATGCGAAAACCAGCAATAAAGTAGAATTACAATCGTGTACTCGTACATTATCTTTAACGAGAAAGCTATCGATCTTTTCGCAACAAAGAGCAAATATTCCTTAAGTGGTCGATAACTGTGTCGTTTACCCTATCTACTTGCTCAGACCCGTATAACAGTATTGCTGGTACGTTTGCGTTTACATGAATTACGAGCGGTGGTAGATGGGTTCTAGTAGCGATCGACGTGGACCAATCGCGTTCGTCGGAACATGTAAATCACGTAATTGCGTAGCGAACGCGACGGTTTCAGATGTAAATCTCGATGATTTGTCCATCGGCTGTTTATCATCACAATGCGGCCGAGCATCGAGCAATCCCGACGTGACAACGAGAGTCGACGGGGTGTTATCGATACTAATATAATCGATACCGTAATAGAACAACGCGCGAGTATCGAACGGGAGAAGTAGTCGAGGCTGTCCGCGATACTGTACATACGTAATTTATAAAGTTGTTTACTCCTCTTAAATTAAATCTCATGTGTTATGCATATTAATTTTCATATTGCGATAAATTGCTTTTATAATAAATATTTAAAAATATAAAAATTAAATACGCGGCATCTATATATTTTTATCGTTTTCGCATTCGCCGATACTGAAAGTTCCAGACACAAATTGAATATATGCGCGTGTTCATTTTCATCTCTATTATCTCAAATATATTTAATTTATATAAGAGCCACAGATTTTTAATATACAATACATTTTTCTTTTAATAATTATTTTAGCACGAAATCACACAGATGTGATTCATTAATTTGTTTATTAATTCAAATTAATCGATATTAAAAGATTAGTAACGTATCAATATTTCAGAGCAAACTTCTTTTCCTTTAAATTAGAGAGAATTCTATTCTCTCGTAAAGTAAAAAATAGATCGATTAAAAGACGTAGATCGAAGATATAATTCACCTGGACGACATTAATCCGATACGACTGCGCGATTAAACGTCACGAGAAAATATGCGAAAAATTCGGAGTTTTCGTGGGGAGTTGAGGAACGGGAATTGCAATTTTGTTATTAGAAGCGCCGAGACGGCGGAGTTTTATCAAACGATACGAACGTCGCGAAAATTTACGCGATGCATTCTTGCAGATGGTATCGCGCGTATATCACCCGCCGGTGGCGGATTTAATGGACCGATGTAGCGCGCCCATAGGGACGCTCGATTTCACGGTTTACAGGGACTCCGCCGTAATTGAAACGATTATCGACGTAAGAGGATTGTCCGTCGCCTCCTCTCATCGAGATACCGAATTATGCCAGTACCGTCCGGCCACTTGGGCTCGGTGTGCTAATAGCGATGCCGACCGAAGATATCTCACGTCTCAAGATATCCCCGATCCAGATCTAGTTTCCATATCCTACCGCGATTAAACAATTAAGCGGATAACTAGCTCCATTTGCCCTGGTAAAATCAATTTCTTTCTTGCATAATCACCCGATGGAGAAATACGCGCGAACAAGAGATAAAGAAATAAGAAATTTTAATTCAAATATTGTAGAATGATAATTTAATGTCACTCTGTTATATAAACAAAGAAAAATTCGATTGAGAGTGCAAACCGTATCTCGTTCAAGTATATTAAAGTGATGAAAAATTTGAAGGAAAGTTTAGTTATATAACAAACGTAAATACAAACTAATTCTATTTTCAAGACACGGCGATACATGAAATAATTAGCGAGAGAAAGATATCATTGTAAAAATATTAAGTCTATATATTTAATATGAACGAAAACACCATATCATTCGATAAACCGAATTACGAAGAAGTAGGTCACTAGCAAAATAATATCTTTTCGTAAAAACACATTCGTACGACCCTCCCCCTTCGTTTGTACGCGGGGCGAGCGACGACCTGAAATTCCTATGTCGGTTAAAGGCTCGTTATCATTATCGTTCTAGCTAGACGTCTTAATTGCATTCCTGGCCGATCTCGGCGTCGTCCCAAGGAGAGGCTGGACGTTATATTTCTCTCTCTACGGACGAAAAGACGAGCTCCCGACGCGGGATTAAAACTGAAAGAGCGAATGAATCCAAAACAATTCCAATACGACAGTTTCATTCAATTTAAATGTCCAATAATATAATTTTTTTTTTCCCTTTCATTAAAACAGTCGCGTGAACATTGAAGATAATCTCGTCAAAGTTCTGATATTTTTGATCCGTGACTTTTTGACTAGTTACGTCCTTAAATAAGAAACTTTTGACACCGGATCTAAGGGATTAATTAGCATGATTTCGATCTTAATAATAAATCCATGTAGACGCGCAAAGTCATCACGCTGGCCCTGCACGGAAACGGGTCGAGAAACAAAACTATCTAGATTGGCTATATTAACGATCTTCATCTCCCGCGATCACATTTTGCGAAATTTAATCGACAATCGAAATTTAATCGCCGCCGTACCGGATGCATTTTCGTCGAAAAGAAAGAAGAAGCAAAAAGTGGATAGAAAACTAAAAAAAAAAAGGGGGGGGTAAATACTCCCTTCCAGCCGGTCGTATAGGACACGTAGCTCGTAGATCAGAACTAAGTATCCTTCGGGAATGCTCCCGACGAGATTAATCACTAGAAGCGGCGCACGTGGCGCGGAGTGGAGGGATAGATGGGGGGAGGAGGGATAAGGACAAAAAAAAAGAGATCAAAGGGAAAGAGAGCGAAAAAGAGAGACTCGGCGCATAACTCGGAGCGATAGAACGCGGCTTTCGAAAACACGACGCTCGCCTCCTTTCCTCCCTCCTCATCCTTGACGGCCAGAGCTTCCGCTTAAAAGTTAGGAAGTAGCTAACCGGCAAAAGTGACTAACTAGAGGTAGACACGCGTGCGAGAAGAAGCGGTTAGACGAAGGCAGGGAGAACGAGCACACAGAGGGATGCGGGAGAAAAGGGAGGGGGCTTCATTTGGAACACGAAGAGCCCGAAGAAGGAAAGGGAATGGAAATGCACGCGGTGCATGCTCCCGTACGTGCATTCCGCAATCCGGAATACCGGCTCTGCTGCTCTGTCGCATACATATTTATGCCGCCGTCTCTCTGCGATAATTCAGCGATCATGCGACGTGCTCGTGCAACGTATAAAGTCGGCGCACTGTCTTCTTCTTCCTACATTTCGACTCTTTTTCTCTATTTCTTTCCCCTCCCCCTTCACCCCTTTCCCCTTCCCGTTTCATTGTGCCTCTTCGCGTTTATATTCGTGTAATCACATTAAATATATGTGTAATAAATATCTAATTGTAAAAAGTACGCGAATTATATCGAAACGTAAAGTTTGTAAATGTCGAAATCCATCGAGAAATACGCTACAGTAAAAATGTTCGTTTCTTTTCTGCGTGCGCAGGTTAATTGTGCGGTAAATGATAACGACAAACGAATAAATGTGTTTTATGTAAAGTGAATAAAATATAAATAATAATAATAATAATAATAATAATAATACTAAATAAAATTTAAATAATATAAATATAAGGAATAATTTTGTTAAATAAAAATACACTAATATAATAGATATAAATTGAAATAATTATATATATGTAATATTAATTCTCTTTTTACACATATATACAAAAATGTTCGCGGGACGATAAAATTTTAGCGATCATCTTTTTCATTATTGCACGTTCGCTCAACGCGAGAGCTGAGCGTGAGCAGATATCCACACGGCTCGGTTTTCTAATTGTAAACCATTACGTGAGAAAGCAACCGATGCCCTGATTCTCGGGTCAAAGGCCACCCGATGCTTACCTCCCGTAGCACAGAACTTGAGACTGGTTCTGGATTCTGGTTCTGGTCACACAATGTTACTTAGGGTATCGCGAATCGAATCTCGATAAGTTTCTCGTATATCTCTTATAAATGATGTTGAGCAATGATCTTATAAATATAATGATCTCTGGCATTATTTGAAGGAACGGAAGAATTATCGGTCTTAGCCAAATATCAATATTTCATTATCATTTTTTTACATTAAGAAAATACATCCAATATAATATATTTTGCTATAATTTATCTTATCTGATATTAAAAAAATCAAACTAAAAAAAATTATATTTCAGAAGCTACAAGTTTCACGCGAGAATATTTTACTCTCGATTATCAAACAAAATCATCTCGCTATTCTCGTAAATTTATCTTTGAAAATCGCGCAGTGTATACAAGATTAAAAAAACAAATCGCGATGCAGTAGCTATTTTATTAGCATCAGGCGCGAGAGACCTCGTGCAAACGGCGACGCCTCGATATTTCACGTCGAGTAAAATCTTCTCTCTTTCTCCCAACTAGTCCGTGATCCTCGAGTGAAGAGAAAGACAGAAAGATAGCGAGGAAAAAATGACGTTTACGGTTTAGAAGCTACCGTTACCTGATCGACACTGCTAGCCTGATGGAGGAAATTAGTTGGTCGATTTCGACCAGGATATTAAGCTAGTCACGTGCTCATAATTATAAGCGCTTCGTGAGGAGAGCCTCTTGTTCCAGATTGCTCATTTCTTTTCAAACATATCGGAAATAGTAATGTAAAAAAGAGATCATAATTCTTTAAGTAATATCCTGTGTATCAGACTTTTATACAAAGTTTCTACTCATTCGTAAGTTGTATTTTTAACTATATCTATAAGGTTAATATATTTTCAATTTTAAGATCAATAATTTTTTAATGCTTTTATGATTAAAAAAAAAATTTGTGTGAGTAAAGACCTACGATATAATGCTTTTTTGATATAAAGTTCCTACTCGTTTATAAGCTATGTTTTTAACTATATCGTAGAATATCGAGATGAAGAAAATTATAGTGTGAAAATTTCAAGATCAATATATTTTCAATTTTATGATCACTAATATTTTCGTCGTTTTTTGAAAAACAAAGCTAGAATAATATTATATATTAAACGCAAAGAATTCGTACATGTATTATACATTATAGTTTGTATTTTTATAAATGACATTTGCTAATGAAGCTTCGTAAATTATTTATTTCGTCTATGGTTTAAAATAAGAGTCTTTCAATTTTCCTGGATATTAATGCCATTTATAATTGTATGTAAATAATCTTGTCATTATTATTAAACAATCTTGATTAACAAATCGAATTATATGATAAAATTTACAAACATATTATACAGTATATAAACGTTCTAGATTTTATAAATATCAATTTCTTATAAGCCGTTTCATAATAAAAAGCATTTTGTTTCTTAACATTTATCTGATTTGTAGTCAAGAATCTACGCGTCAGCGAATTATTTGGTTGAACGAATGTGGAAGAAACACATTATGTCAAAGACGATTAAAGGAAAGGAGAAAGGGAAAGAAGAATACAGAACAGGTATGGAAAAATAAAATTGAACAAGTCGCACGCTGGCGAATAGTAATAATTGTTACCTCGCCTGACGAAAACGTGAGACGAATGTTGGAATGCAGAGCCGCGAAACCGCAAAGGCTAATTCGGAGCGAAAGAGCGAGCCCTTCTCTTAACAGCCGTCCCTTCGGTCTTCACCGCGCCGAATGCCCTCTCATTAGCGCCTCTATTAAGATTTGATTAGTCTTAGGCACCGTGAAACGCGCGCATCCCTCCATTCACGAAATAACATCCTTCGCTCAGACAGACATTCGCGCACAGATATACATAATCCATTCGTGTGTGATTCACCCTCTCTCTGTCTTTCTCTTTTTGAGTTTACGCTAAGATGATTATGCTACCGCGAGATATCTTTTAATGTCTACTATATATCGTATATCTAATAAATATATTTTTCTCGGTTGTTTTTTTATTAAAACTTATATTTAAAATAACTGTTTTTTCTCAGTTTATGATTAATCATCTTAAAAGATAATTGATTTAAAAAAAAAATGGTTGATTTAATTATTGAATAAAAACTTTTGTAAAGTATCTCTTCTTTTATCAATATGATATTTCAAACAGTAGGTTTAAAAAGTTTTTCTATTATTAAATATTCTATGTATTTTACACATTTTAAGGATATAGAATATAGAGTATCACAAAAGTACAAATGCGAGTGATCTTCTTTTTGTTAAATAAATATAATGCCATTCAAGAAGTTATATTCTAAAAAGATATGTAAATATTATATATTTTGGTTTTAACCCGCCTGTAAATAATAAGCCGTTATATGAAGTTAAAAATTATCGTTAAAGGAAGAAATCGATCTGTGAAAAATCAATTCTTCGCATTCTTTAGCTATTCGCGAAAATAAAGCATTCGTGAAATGGAAGATTAAATATCTAGGATACTTGGGTCTGGCGGCACTCGCGATATATCCGATCTTTCTCGCAAGAGACGTTAAGTAAATATGTATAAGTGGAGCGCGGCGGCAGCGTAGCGGGATCAACCGAAGCGATGTTTTACCGCTTAGGGAAATTTCCGCGCCGTTTCCGTCCGACCGTGAACCTTTCCAAGTCCTTTATATGCGACCGAAACGCGCGATCGGGAATAGAAAGAGCGAATCCCCCTCACCCCTCTCTTTTTACGATACGACGTCGAATGCAACGAATCACCGGTGACTGCGGGACGCGCGTATACCTAAGTATCGCGTGCTTTACGATTCCGAATAATAAAATAGCAAATCCTGTGAAGCGCGTCTCGTTTGATCTCTCAACTCGGGAACTACATTCTTCGAGACCTGACTGCTCACTGGATTTTCTAGAAGTAGCGATGCTACTTCACAATCACAGATATAAAATTAATGTAAAAATCGAAATATCACACGGTACTACGCACACGTACTCGCTGTATTTAAATTATCTTTATATATTTTTAAATAATTAAAAATAATTTTTCTTCGATCTCTTCAGCAATCGCCGATTTAATTATTCGAAAAGAGATTAATCGATCTTTCGCGGTCCACGAGCGTCGAAATAATCGTCGAGTTTCAAGTTTATCGAATTCGTAACGCGTTGGACGACCGGACAATGGCGTTTATTGTACCGAGAAACAACAATCGGACTCGCGGGTAGCGATTTGGACGCGAGATAGGATCGGGCCATCTCTTTCGCGATTTGTCGTTAGGATTGTGAAACGATTGTGCCATACGACATTTATGGCAACCCTTTTTTGTCCCGATCATGTCCGGCTTGAAGTATATCTGTTGCCCAATGGAACTGTAAAGAACTGTTGAACGAGCAAAAACAAAGACGCCGACTAAACTGTAGTTTGTTACTCGTATCATGATTATCGTCTTCTCGGAGAGAAGATATTTTTCATAGTCAAACGTAAAAAGCATATTTCGTGAGTGTGAACCATTTTTTTTTTTTCTTCGAAAAATGCATCTTCTAATATTTTAGTAATTAAAATTCAACTTGAAATTGCTACTAAACAAGAGTTGACTCGAAGCGAATAAAGATTAGCCGATCGTCTGCATCTATAAATATAAATCTGCTTTAAAAATTGCTCAGAAACTTTTAATCGTGTACTTTAATAAATTGTTTATAGAAATAATCAAATATCAAAATATCAAAAGAATTACAAAACTTAATATAAAGGTCTTTTACAAAAATGTTTGTTGATTTCCGCTCTTCCATTTAAGTGAGACAATGAAGTAAACAAATAACACGAGTCAATTTTCTCTAATCAATTTTACTGCAATTTTAATGCGATAATTTTTGAGAAGCAGGTGTCAAAAGATTAAATATCTATATATCGCGAACAAGTTGAACGTGGACGGTAGCAAGAAGAACAGAGAGACTTGGAGGAAGGAGGGGGGGCGCGAGAGAGATCAAGAGGCGAAAAAAGCGGAGGAAAAAGATCGCGAGGCCGTAACGCGCGTCCGAGCTCCGAGATTCCAGTCACGGAATATCCCACAATGCATCGAGGTCGCTTCGTCGCACCGGATGCAGCAGCGGGACCGATCGTGCCCCCCCTCCTGCCCCACGCTCGTGCTCGCTCTCCTGGAGCGCCTCTCCTTCCTTCCCCCTTCGCGTCGTTCTCGCTCGTCGGTTCTATACATCGTCGTTGGTGGGTACAGTCGTCTTCCTGATTTATATACTGCCTTTAGCCACAACCGACTGGACAGAGAAAAAGGGAAGAGGGATACACGCAACACGCGCACACATGTAGAGGGGAGGGACGAGCAAATGGGGTACTTGAAAAATTAAATTAGAAAAAGGCAATTATATATTTAATGACTTATATACGTATGAGTCTATTTAATAATTTAAATATATATATAATTTGTATATTTATTATCTAAACTTTTAGTGTAAAATACACATAAAATCTTATGATATAAAATTGCATTTTTTAAGCGAAAAAAAAAACGCGAGTTTACCACACGGTAGCTCCCTAGCTGCGAACATATCAGTGTTATTGCCAAGCTGACAGAGAGAGATTTCAAGCCAGAACGAAGAACGAGAAACGCGTTTCCACTTCGTTCCATCGCTCCCTCCCTCCATGTCGTTCCTCCCCCTATCGTTTTGCCGTCTCTTCTCTCCCCTTTAGCATAGTGGCCAAAGGGGGAAACCACGACGGACCTGTTGCGAGGAGCACATCGTAACTTTTGCGGCGAATGCCCACACACGCACGCACGCACACAAACACACACACGTATACCTAGACGTAAAATCACGTTCACCTAATACACGAGTATAGTGATAGAAGGAAACAAAAGAATAAAGGAGAGAAAGTAATGGCGGAGAAAGAGAGATATAATTATGTTCTGGAAAAATTTTCCTAAGAATAAATACACATATAATTACGGAGGCGAATAAGAAACAAGTAAAAGTCTCGTGTTAATAAGAAAATAATCTATGCCTCTTTTCGAATGATTTATCGACAAACTATTGCGGAATCGTTTGATATATTAAAGAAGAATATGACAAATATCTCTAAGAGTTACTGCAATAAAGCATTTTTCATATGTCTGTTATTGAATTTCAGAATTCTATTTCAATATATTGAAGAAATCATTGGAAACTCATCACGACAAAACTATAAAGAAAACGTGAAAATGCAAATATAAAACCATATATACAGTGGCACGGTAGTTGCTAATATCATTGCATTATCCGGAACCAGTCTAGAGAGAACTAGTTGTTCAATAAAGGCAAAGAGAAAAAAAGAGAAAGGAAGATATAGAGGTGGGAGAAAGATAAAGATGAAGAGAGCATGCATTTCAATTGGAGGAAGGAACGCGTACGTATGCGTGCGTACTTAGGTGTGTATTCGTACTTTGGATACCGATCGGAGGATCCTGAAGACAAAGGGATGTGCGAGCGAGCCGAATAACAGTACCAGCAGTTAGCGTTGATAATTACGTTGGTGCGTTCTCGACTCTCGTGGAGAACGGCGACGGAATAGTCACGGTATAGTGAATTTGCAGGAAGGGAGTGACCGAGGGAAGGACCAGACCCACCGTCGGTCCTTTGATCGGCCGAATAAATTTCACGCGTGGAGATGGCAAACCTTGTGTGCGCGACATAAGTGTAAAGCACGAGAAGTGATTCGGAACGAAATCAATTAACGGCAAAGTAGTTTCGTAACTCTTTATTACGGGCATTACCATATAGAGTTCTTTTATGTTTATGAAAAAAGGTCGTTTCGAAAGACAAATCAAATGAAATGGATAATAGGAAAAATTTGAATAATGATCCTATTAGTTGAAATATCATCATTTTCAAATCGGAAAGAGGCTCCACGTTGAATATCTCTTAAGAATATTCAAAGCTTCAGAATCGAGAATTATGATAGATAATGAGTTTTAAAGAGAGAGAGAGAGAGAGAAAGCGAGGAAATGGCAGAAAAAGAAGGAACGTCAGTTCAAGCGAAAAACCGGATTTCCGGTGACGTTAAACGGTGTCTCGACACAGCGGTTAGCGGCACCTTGATCCAGGTAACTTCTTACCCAGGTGCGAGACCGCCAGACGCATTTACCGGCGTTTCGTTTCCCTTCGTTCCCCTCCTACAACATTCATTTTTTTGCGCGTCTTCGAGAGCGTATCGCGAGTTCTCATCATCACTGGGGGCCTCCCTCCTTTTTCTTTTTCTCGCCTCTCCGTGATGATCGGTTACCAACGAAATCACGTGCTCACGATAACGTCCGGATCGAGGAACGGAATTCCGACGAGTCATCTAATGATAATGCACGCATCATTTCGCGTAATGTGAATTGCTATCTGACAATGAGATCTTTATTCGATGAAAAAACATATTGCGCAATTCAAGCTGAGTTTTATCTCGGCCACTAGATCTGTTACATCTATTCCGTTGAAATAGATATCGAAAGATTATAGTCATTGTCATTCTGAGATTAAATATAGACAAATAAGAAAATAAAAGAAATAAAGAAATTTTTGAGAATATTTATCCCCAAAATAGTAAAATATTTAATAAATACCTAAAAATATTATTAAAAAAATACATAAGAGAGATATTTAAATAGAAACTAACCAATTTTTTAAAGATAACTTTCTATCGCGTGAAAAATTCTATTGATAAAATATTCCAGAGATATTCTAAGGAAAGTTTCTCCGTTTAATTATTTGCAATTAAAATTTAATAGTTAAGTATTAACAATAATTTAATATTTACTTTCGAATCTATAGTAAATAGATGAATTGTAAATGCAAATTATTTATACATACGTATATTAAATACAATCGATATTTTATAATTTTTTTACGTATTGTAATATACAATATAATATATAATTAATATAAGATAAAAAGAGATCTCTTCTCCGAACATTTGCAAATTGATTTTTTGTATATTTTGCGTATTCTCGCGCACTCGGATTAATACGAGAAAGCGCTTATTAATCGTCCACGCAATACGTAACCACGAGTCTCATTTACGAGGGAAATCTCTTCATATCCGTGAATATTCGCGTAACGATCGAGGCGAGCTGGTTCCAAGCCCCACTAGAAGCTTACCAAGCCACGCACAGGATGTCGCCCCATTAAACAGTTCCGGGGATGGGATCGAGAAGTCATTAGCGATTAACAGTGAGTCGCATAATGACATCGTAATTGCGCGCAGCGGTCGATGATTACGCTCGTCGCGGCGTTCAACGCCTGCGTTTAAAACCTACGCGGTAATTTATTTATTTACGTCGCGAGACATTACCGTCGCGCGAGACAAACTACAACAATTATCTCCACTCACACGCGAAGTATCACCAGAAATCATTTAGAAGAAGAGAGAAGGAGAGAAAAAAAAAATACGCCCCCGATAGTTCGCGTTTCTGCCATCTGATGACGCACGCTGTATTTATTCGAGTGACATAATCTAAAGAGAGTTTAATCATCGCGAATAGATATCTGGAGAGATTTGACTACGGATTGTTATCGGAAATATATATATTTAGCGGTCATGTTTAACAAGAGAGTCCCCCCCCCCCCCCGCCTGTATTGCGTATATCTACACAAACGCTTATTTCCCCTCTTACTTTGAGATCGCTTATTCGAGTTCGTGTCGTCAGAAACGTGATCGGATCGATTCGTGAGGATAATTCACTTTTACAGAGTTTCCGCATAGCTCGCCGCGGTATAAAGCCACCCAATTGGCATTTACCGTGTCCCACTTACGTTCCTACGACAATCGAACGGCCGCCGGTATACATATATTCTCGCGAACGCGCTCCGCAACAAGCCGTAGTGTTACGTATCGACGATCCACCACGACCACGTGCACCGCAGTTGCTTGCCTGTCCTAGGAAACTAGTGAATTACGCGCCGTAAAAACTTTGCGCTGCGTTGCGTTTCAACCGCAGCAGCGGGCAAAAGTTAAGGCCGCGCTGTAACTAAGAGTCACGAGAACTCGCGCGTCTACATAACAGAAAATTCACCGTCCCTCCCCCCTTTTGCATCTCGTTATTGGCTCCTATACACGTGTAAAAAATGACCGATTAGTTTAATAGAAAACAAAGATATTCGCATTTTCTCTTGAATCCTATTATCAAAAATACTTTACGTAAAATCGTATTATTAATCATTCGCCGAGTATATTCCTATAACATACACGTTTGATTTTTTTATAGCATGGGATGTTTGTGTAAAGATTAAAATAAATACATATCAAACAGATTAATTCATTGATAAAACAAAAATTATTTAAATAAAAAAAATATATAGATTAGGTACTAGGTTTTTTTTTTCAAAAGAATTTTTTACAATTACAAGTATATTTATATAAAGTATTGTTATTGATCTAAATATCTAACTATCTTTAAGGGATTTACATCTAAAAATATAATGAGTTCGTAAATGAAACATGAATGATATGAAAGGTCGAAATCTCGAATAATGAAATATAAGCTCTCTCCATCTATTCTCTTTCAACATTGTTACTACCGAGGAAAACGCGTGCAACATTACTCATATGTTTATGCGAATAATCTCTTTATAACTACCTGATCTATATCTTCAGATGGAAAATCATCGCGCTCGCGTCGATATATATGTGTTTAGGAGGAAGAAAAATCAGCCGGGAACCGACTACGCCGGGTTTCATTATGTAATCGGCGAGGATGTAGGGTAAATGTGCATTTGAGTCAATTGGCGGTGCCGCGAGCGCGCGTGTAGTTACGCTTCGTGTGCGCGTGTGTGTACCATATATGTGTCCAATGTTCTGCGTCACAGCCTGGCGCACCACGTGCTGCTGCGCCCGTCCGTTGCGCAACCTTGGCCACAAGGCTGCTCCGCCGCTGGCTAAGAACGAGCGAGCGAGTGACGTGTGTGCACGCGCGAGTTTGCCGCAGCAGCATCCACGGAACGTTTCGTAAGATTCGCGTCAAATGACGCAGGAACGTATTCCCCGAACCGTTTCGCGGATATTCTTGTCTACGTGAGACTTCGCTCTCGAAAAAACTTTTCACGAAAATTTTATAATCGGTCTCGCTTAATTATCATTATTGACGAGAGAGAATACGGTTTATTATCCGTTCGCATTTTCTAAAAAATGAATTAATCGTGATTTTGTTCAAGGTAAAATAAGCATGATAAGCGTATTCGAGATAAAGTGTAAATTATTGACACGTGTTTCGTTCTTTCAAAACACGTGTCACAATCTACGAACATACGAGTGGGAAAATATTAAAAGTGTATCTCTCGGGATAAAAAATTTTTCTGTGTTCGAGATGGGCTTGATTCTACGTGCTTGTATCGGGGTAAATGACGAACGATCACTTCACGACGCGCGTACTATGCAACGTGAATACGCGCGTACGCGTACGCATATCGCGAATCCGCTGCGGGATGACAACAATCACACGGGATGACTCGTGAGAGTACGCACTTCATCTCTGAGCACATCAGCAGCCGTTTCGTCGTGCCGTTTAATAAACATAAATATCCATTATTTTGTCACCTCGTTTAATCTGATATCTCGATGTCGTTCCAACAAGTAATGCAGAGACTTTCGCGAATGCAAATGTAATTATCATCCATGTGTGCAACATTAAATATATCACAAACGGAGATGATTTCCAAACATATGAATTCATCTCGCGTATAATGTCACAAGCTGAAACGTGATGCGTGATGGGAATAGTGGCGTAACGCTAGCACGAAAGAACGATAGTTCGATTAAAGTACATTAAATAAGTAGTTGGTACATGATACAGGTAAAATCTCTGCTATCCCGTGGAAATATGTCAATAGTATAAATTTTAATAATACAACGATATATCGATCTTATAATATTCCTTATGAAAAACCAATATTTATAATATACTATTAATTAATGGTAAATAAATTAAACGAGATCAACGATAAAACGATGAAAATATATTACAGATGGCATAAAAAAATTTCGCTGATTCTACAATATTTTTAAAATAAATTTGTATTTTCTGTGACGATATTCAATTAATTGCTATAGAATTGATTATATATTTGTCACATTGATCATCTTTCTGGTTTAAAGTTACGCCACTGGCACACGTGTGCGGATGATATACCATGAAATACGTGCGATGATAAACAATGCAAGCATGGCACCTTGTTTTATCCCATGCTAGTCTGACGTTCGTCATTACAAATTGTACGGTTGATAAAACAATGTGATATGTAACGGCAGTCGTCACAACGGGTCCAAGAGCAATCTTGTCACCGTCGTGTTCCCGCTCACGCAATGTTGTACACTCACGCGTGTCCCAAAATGGCAGTCGAGAAGTGTACAAAAATTGGGCAGTGCTCGTGGGAAAGCAATAGCAAGGTGCAATGATGTTGCAAGGGATAATTCTGAGTTTGCAATGATGGTTTGCAACATTGGACAATATTGCATCGATCAGCTACCGTGGGATGATCGTGAATAATTATGTACAATTTTACATGACACGTTCGCATCATTAAAATAGTTGAGTACATTATAGTTTAATCTAATATTCACTCAATATATTCATGAGCCTTTAATAACAAAATTTAAAACGAACTTAACGATAGATATTAAATATATATATATAAATTATATGAGGTAAAAGCTCTTTGATCAAAATAATAATAATTGTCGTGATAATTTAAATAATGACTTAATTAAACAAGCAATTAAATAGAATTAAGATTTGTTTAAAAAAATCATGAAAAAGAATCTTATTAATCATAAAATAAAATGCAAATTAACGACAAAGACCAATGTATGTTTCTCATTTGCTTAATGTTGTTTTAAAGTAAAGATCCTTAGATAGATCCTTGGATCGATCGTTCGCAAAATGTTAAGCGTTATATTGTAAGATTATAAAATCTGACCTTATTTCGAATCACGTTTCAACAACTTCCTCCCGTGAAACGCAAGCATCCGAACCGTTTTGCGATGTAATAGGTCATTTCGCCTTGATGGCGGGACAACTTGTAATGGCCGTTGACCGATTGCCTCTCCATTCCCCCCCCCCACCCCCCTTTCCTCCGTCTCGCCGAAAGTTATCTAATCACTTTATCGAGTGACTTCTGCGGAAAGTTTTGGAGAGTCTCCTCTGGAATATCGACCCTGCTTCTCGCCCCCCACCCCCACCCCCCCACCCCCATACTCGCGCATTATTTCATCCGCGCTGTCACAACCGGCTGCTTTTCTTCGGGAACGGAATACAAAGGGGACCCGGGCTCTCCTTCCCGAAAGAAGAAGAAACGGGGCGCTCGCCGCATTGAAAATTTAACGCTTTAACGTCGCTCGTGCGTCATTTAACGTTCGCTGATTCAACAATGGCGGAGTCAATTGAGAAAAAGAACTAACATGAGAATTAATTCCGCGAATGCCGCTGGCACTCCCATCACGGTAATAATTACGTGGAATGTCTCTAATTCGCCAGTTAATAGTCTCTGGTACTTGAAATAAAAATTCTATTTCAGACCCACTTGAAATATAAAATGTGATATTTATAGCACAATATGATCGGTGATGTAAAAGAAAATCAAATTTTAATTACGTATAGTTTTGATATATTTAAAATATAAAATTTAATATCTCTTGTAATACAGCATGCTAAAAAAAATATTAGAAATGTAGTAAAACTGGATATAAAAGCTTTTAAAGTTTTTAGTTATTATATAATTTTTTTCATAAAACTAATTTATTTTTCATATATTAAAAAACGTTTCGGAAAAAATAAAAAAATTTATATTAAAAAAATCTTTTTAATGGCCTTTTTGCATCTAAACGCTATCTATGCAATTACAACTTTTCCGTTTTCCCAGTAGTATAATATGTTATAATCGCGTAAATAAAATAGCATTATTATACATCGGCTGCCGTGATTTATCATTCGCAACAACTGACTCGATAATAATTTGTTTATTCAAACAGATGTGCAATCTCTACGTTCGCCAGGTTAAACATATTCAATGAGATGCGATCTAATCTTCTTTACGATTTATTTCGTACAATGGGCCGAAGGGAACTTTGTACAAGTTACGAATTATTTCCCGAAAACTGATAACGAACGCGTTCGCGTCTGCGGACGAGAGGTCGACGGTGAAGAAAACTCGGTCAAGGAACATAGCGATGGTTAATGCCAATGAAAGGAAACGAAAACAGAAGGGTAGCTATTCGACTTGGCAAGACGGGTATAACCGAGCACGCACAGGCGGCATTAAAGCCATGCCTCGTTTGAATCTGGCATGATCGAGCACCTCGTAAAAAGCGAGCTCCGCACAGATCGTTCCCTCTCTCTTCATCTCCTTCTCCATTCTTGTCAAACGCGTGGAAGAGTTAATTCGAATACTCTGGCGAACGGTACGAGACGCATTCTACCATTTTATCGCATTATATTGCCATGTAAATTGATACCAAATTCTCATTAATCTGGTGTTATATTTCTAGTACTAGGATTAGCAGTCTCTCTAATTTCACTAACAAGTTGAACTCCGCATTCATAATCTCTAAGTTTATAGTTTGTAAGTTTAGTGATAAGTTGAGACTACACTCCCACAGTCCTTGAATAAGTAGTCTCTAAGTTTAATCTCTAGTTTCACCAAGTCAGAATTGCACTAATAGTACAAGGGGGTTCCGTTCGTATTAATTCTACGCTTGATGTTACTATTGTCATTTTATAGCTGTCGTATATGTAGGTATCGCGTTACCATTACCATATACTTGATTTATACTTGATTTAAATTTTCTCGATAATACCGAGACTGCAAAACCCTCTCGTCAGTCGTAATGATTCGGTAGCGCATCGTCCGTTACGCGGAATCCGCATTCAATCATGATGAGCTATTTCCGGAAGCTAGAGATCGGCCGCTCGTTAGCGACGATCGACCGCGACACGCTCGCGTTTCGATACAGCGTGCGCCGTTTCGACAAACCGAAATTCCGCCATAACCGAAATTCCCCATCGGCCCGGCCGGTAGCGGCTGGTAGCGACGTACTTTATTGGCCGTCATATCTGTCGCTGGCAGGGACAGGCTTCCGAACGATTAATTATAAACAACCAGCCGCAACAATGGCTCTGCGTAATTAAAGCGACCGGGCTCTCGCTTCCTTTCCCCCTCTGACCTCGCCCCAAACGCGTTCATCTGCCCCTGTGACCCTGGCAGTATCAAAGCAGGGCTCTCTCCACCGTTTCGTGAATATATGTCAGGATCAATCCCACCTCTTGCTGAATTAATTATGCTCCTTTTTCATTAACGGAATCCCTATTGATTTTTTCAGAATTTTCACGATAATTATTTCCATATGTATATACGAATCGATATAAATAATCATTTTTCATATCATAAACAAGCCCATATATAAGCAACACACAGTCCTGTTGCTTATATAAATAATTAGAAAATATATATTCAGATTTTTCAAAATATTTGAGATGAGTATATAAAAGCAGCGTGTATAAATAATTGTAAATAATAATAATAATAATTGTAAATAATTTTGTGCTAATTTAAAATTAGCCTTTCAACGATATAATCAACATAAAAAGAACAGTCTATTTCGTTATAAAAGCATAAATATATCACACATACAATAAGAATATAAATTTGAAAAAAAAATATATATATATATGAAACCTTTAATGTGAAAATGTTGAATGTTTGCCATTCAAATTACTAAAAAATATACAATTGATTGGAATTTATTTTGCTACACTTTTACAATCACATTTACTCGTCTATTAAAAAAATATATTTCTACTTGTCGAAATGTGTTACGTCAAATTATTATTTTGGAGCCATTTGATTTAAAAGCGAGAGCGAAATCGCTTTCCCTATCATTATCCAACCGTGAAATAATTAACGCGGAATCAAATAATTAATTCTAAGAAAACCAAGGAAAGCGCGAGAAACGAGGAATAGCGGGCATGTATAAGATGTCGTGATAACGATTAGAGATTTTCAGAGCAGATAGCTCGGCTTCCCCTCATTTCGTCGAGAATTTACGATCGCCGGCGACGTAAGAGAAACGACCCCCTTGTACATGTGACGTGCTGATTATCGAACAAGACGGCGGGGGTGTACTCACTTTGTGGACCACATGGGTGACGATTAACATACGCGAGCGTAACACACTTTCCGCTCGTTCGACTCGGACGTCTACTTACCTAAAACAAAAATAAAAAATACTCGTTACTATCCCATCGTTCATTAGCGACGTCGACGTTTATAAAGAGCATGACGGACGTGGCACTGAGTGACGAGGGTTACTTACTAAATCTGGAGACTTATTGTTAGATTTTAATGACTTTAAAGAGACTTCCTGCGCGCGAGAGTTTCCAAAATAGAATTAATGTGATTTAAAGTAAACGATATATTGACAGATACTTTGAACACTCTGTATTCCATAAATAATAGTAAGTAACAATAGAAGCAATAATTCAAGAACGAGGAACAACAAGAGAGAAATTATTTTACTTTAGCAAAAATTAGAATAACGTATGTAACTGATTGGCCTCTCCTTTCCAAAAATAATTTTTATTTCATGAATATTGAAATATTTTGTCGCCCATGTAGTTAGATAAAATGAAAGCTGTAACTGTTTCCGTACGTACAATATGTCATTTCAATGTGAAATTTCATTCCTCACTACCGATAGGTATCTACCAAACGTATAAATATTAACATAAAAATATATATTACATATTAGCATACGTAATGTTAATACAATAATACAATATTAACGTACACTACCGTATATATTTGATTTCAAATATTACACGTATTTCACAAATGTGTATGTGTGTTAAAAACTACGATGGTTATATAACATATTTTTCTTGAAATTCCCATATATAGTTAAATTAGCGGTTTGCTCAGAAAATACTGAGTCGCGTCGTAACCCGTTAAAAGTAAGTTTCTTCATTAGCCTAACGTCTGACTAATTTTTACACGCCCCGTTTACACGAGTCGCTCTAATTGCATTACACTACACGGTAAACGCGCGCACCGACTTAAGCTTGTTTTCTCATCAAATTATTTCTCTCCCTCCATTACGAAACAAACATAAATTAATAATACATAAAAATAAACACTGCGTGCTTAAAATAATTTCTTTTCTCGAGCTCGGTTAAACGCAAAATATAATAAGTAAAAAGCAAATCTTGAAGTACAATGATCGATTATTTTACTATGCTTGATATATTTCTTCGTTTCGAGAGAAAGTTAAAAATTATCAATCGATTTTTCTCGAATCCTTCTGGCGCGATTATTACGGTTGTGTCGGTCAATTTTAACATAAAACACCCTCTATAAATATGCATATATGCAAATAAGACAGAGCATGTACCTAGCGCGCGATCTCAGGCACATCAGGTAACAATCTTGGCTTCACGTACGCAACACACATACACATAAAGAGAGAGAGAGAGAGAGAGAGAGGCGCGCACGCGTTTGTATGGTACGGGCGATCTGACAAATAGCAACGTCATTACTGCCAATTTGTTTACACGCCGCCGGATAGCCGGTAACACGAGGCTGGAATGAGCCTCCTCGAGGATTCCATGTATTTATCAGATGGATAAGTCAAGCAGTCAAAGCGCGCCTAATATATGTACATGCCGAATGATAGGAACGATTCTCTCTACTAATACCTTAATGCTAATATGTGCTATAGCCTCATATATGTGTGCGTTATTAAAATTTACATCTATCTTTTTTATCTAAGCGCAAATGTGTATATTACTGCTATTCTTCTTTCTTTCGTAGATGGAGGCGAACATCTGTCAAATGATTAATGTGTTAAAAAATTCTTGTGCTTATATATGCGTAAATATGCAGTATCGCTGACATAATAAAATTCTTCGCAACATAGTTTTACTTCTGTAAAATTCTTGAGCGTTCTTTTCCTAAAGATATGGATATACAATTTATTTTCCATTAAAAAAATACAACGTTTGCAGATGCACGATCAAGATTATTTTAAACAGATAAGAAAAGTATTTTATCTTGCTTTTTTATTATTCTTTTTCGCTCGATATCCATTTCGCGTGAAACGAAGAGTCTACTATCTGTGAATACCGTGTCTTAATGGTAGCTATTCTGAAAGACTTATCGTTAAACATAGAAGCTGGAATGAGAGAGCTATAGATGTATATTCGCTTTCACGCGCGAAGATATGTGAGATTGTACGAGTACGTTTTACACACTAACAAGCGGATTTCGCCGAATGTAAAGGGAGAATTGAAGTTGAGCTGAAGTTTTCCATCTGGAATCGTTAATCGTGCCACCGAGCGAGGGTGGACGTTGATCACTTTATAATTGAATGAGAAGGAAAAAGGGACGGGCGAGGCGCGACTATGGCGTACATACCCCCCCTCCCCCCCCCCCAATCTTCCTCCGTCGTCTTTCAAATTTCGATTCGAGTGCATTTCACATCCATTACTTTTGCTTGTCTCAAAACTGAGAATCTCACAACATTGGAAATGTTTCGAGAAATGTGTATAAAGAATAAAAATTTATTATAAAATTTAATATCAGATATGTAGAAAAATTAAAATTAAATGTAAAACCTAATATGCATATATGTGTGTGTGTTGAAATTTTTTTACATTTAATATTATTGAACTCTTTCTGATGATTAAGTTACTAATTACTACTAATTATATCTTAATCTGAATAACGCGTAGTATTGACGATTATAAATAATGGAGATGATTAATATTTCAATCGTTATTTGTCAAGATACTTTGTACTTTAGCACAGAACATTTCTCTCTCTCTCTCTCTCTCTCTCTCTCTCTCTCTCTCTCTCTCTCTCTCTCTCTTATTTTCGCAATTCCCGATTTCAGCGGAGAAGAGAAAGTATGTCACATCCTTTAATAATGCAGTACGAAGCGAGTGATATAGCTGATGTGCTGCTAAACGGTAAAGGAAGAGACGATGGGATGAAGGGGGAGTAAAAAAAGGAAGATGGTCGCGATTTAGCATCCTCCCGGTTAACAAACTGCAAATAACTGAACTGCGGCTACAGGATAACGTTAATTAATATTGCCAACGGTACGGAATGTCGACGGAGGAATGAAGAAGTCCGTTCGAGTGCGAGAGTGTCGA
The DNA here is from genome assembly GCF_030449975.1 of Polyergus mexicanus. Taxonomy (NCBI): domain Eukaryota; kingdom Metazoa; phylum Arthropoda; class Insecta; order Hymenoptera; family Formicidae; genus Polyergus; species Polyergus mexicanus. The sequence continues at coordinate 4,163,750 of NW_027223346.1, forward strand.
GCAGGATTGGAAGAAGATAGCGGTAGGTTACACAGGAGTGGTGAGAGAGGAGAGGAGAAGAGGAGAGGGAGGCTCTGAGTTTTTATCATCTCTCTCTTCCGCGACTCGATTCAGTTAAACTTTAAAATAACCCCTTAATGAGTCCGCCGTGCCGAGTAGACCGGATGCCGACGAAGCTCTGGATTTTTCTCTCATTTGCTCTCTCTCTCTCTCTCTCTCTCTCTCTCTCTCTCTCTCTCTCTCTCTCTTTCCCTGTGTCTCTCGTTTTCTCGTTGCTCTAGTCGCTTCTTTTCATTTTCCCATCGCGTTCCTACGCCTCCTTTCATCTTTCTGGTATGAGCTTTTTCGTGTACAAGTCTCCTCCTTTTTTTTTTCTTTCTCTTTCTCTCTCCACCAGAAAGCTTGACCGATGTTACGATCTTGATTATTGCAAGATTGTTGTCGCTCTGTGACTTTTGCTTTAAGCGTATCCGCATGGTTGATTCCCTCGGTATAGAAATTAATGGAGAAGTCTTGCAAGTTCATTCCGTTACTTTCAATATTTACCTAGCCTTGAAACAATTAAAAACTTTCGGGTTGAGAAAATTCAATTTGCGACCTACAACAACCGATGGGAATTGATACACGAGATAAGATCTACTGTGAAAATTTAATTTCTTTATAGACACTTATATCGATTTTTGAATTTGTAAATTTCGATCGAGTAAATAATATTCAAATAGCAATATTTCCCGTATGTTACGTCAATCGATTGTTACCCGCGGTGTGTTGTGCGAGTTCATATATTATTATTACTTCTCGCGTCAACTTTGAAACCCTTAAACTTCGCTATGTATTCGACGACAAATGGCAACGAATTTTGTGGAGTGTACCGTTTTGTCGTTGTAAACTTTCAGGAGGAGGAAAGGTTCCTAACAGAAGGAAGGGTTTCGCGGGGATGTGCGTTTGTCCAGCAAAAGTGCCGCATTGTTGCGAAGCTGGGCATTGAGCATACGAGTTCGTTCTTAATGGGCTTTCTGTGTCCGACATGCGGTGGACGTTACGATCCTCGCGTTTGCTACCATAATTCCGTTCGCTTCGCATTCCGTTTGCTTCGCATTCCGGAATTCGTGCGAAAAGAATTTTATGCATTTTATGCGAGCATCTTGCAACGTAAGTCCTGTATGTCCTGCTAATTGTAAATCTGCATAAAACATAATAATCTCAAAGAAGAAAAAAAAAAGTAAAATGTGTTATTCTATTATTAATTGTACGAAAAATAATTTCGAAACGAAAACGATATATTGCAATATAAAGCAATATATCATACTTATCCATTTAAGAAAACTATTGTACTTATATCTTTATAACTTGAACTAACGCGTTTTATTGCGGCCTAAAAGCTATGCTAATTTCTCTTATTAAACTTTCTTGTAACTTCAATCAATTGTGAGATATTTGCTCGGATATTTATAGACAGACATCCGATATATAACAAATATTAAAATATTATATTTTTAAAACACATGTTTATTATATGAGCAATTTAAGGTAATAAAATTTTGACCTCATATCTCATAAAAAATTATAATCTTTATTATAATTATAATCTTATATATCAAATATTAAAATCAATAATGAAATTTAAATATTAAAATCAATATTAATATTTAAATATTAATATCAATATTAATATTTAAATATTAATATCAAAATTCTTACATATCTTGTATAACTTACATCTTCTATATCATATGTTTCTATGTGTGTATTTATGATATTTCGGATAAATATTTATGATTTCAATGCATAACTTAAAAAATGATACAGAAAACATTAATTTTTTTATACGCTTCTCAATAATATGTACTTGCATTAATTTTTCTTACGCATCTCCACTCGAAAATCTTTTTTTGATATAATTAAATCTTAATAGTCGTCAGAGTCATTTGTGATTTCGTTTGAAGCATTCATTGGTCGTACCACGTTTCGTATTAATTAAATGCGATTCGTGAGATGACATGATGACCCAAACGTGAATCCACGCTAACGAGTCGTTGATTTCGTTTCACGGACAGAGAAATAGAAAAACAGAACGACAGAGAGAGGAATCTGCGACGCGAGAGAGATCCGATGTTGATCGCCCTCGCGAATAATGAGCCAATCGCAAAATAGAAATTTGCAAGAGAAACTGTGCAAGGGGATAGATTAAGTTGAGCATTAAGAATTTATTTTACACAATATTGAATATTGCATTTACGATCGTGATACATAATAATGAGATTAATTTTCCAATTTACGATATTGTCATATTTCACCAAGTTATAGAAAAAAATGTACAAGAGAAAATAGCTATCAATGTATTGTATATATCCTATATATATATATATATATTTTTTTTTTAATATCTTTTTATCTCGCAAATTTAAGTCTCGCATATTTAAAATGGGCCATATATTGTATTATAATGTCTACATGGGCTAACAGAGAATATAAAATTTGATTTTTATACAATTAATCACAAAATTTAATCAAAAAATAATAGTTGAAATACAGATATATAATAATTCTTTTACTATACATGAATCGTATTTCATTCTATGTCAGAAAACGTAGATAAAAAATAAGATATGAATGTAATGCACGAATGGTTGTGCATAATATTAGCGTAATAACGATATATTTTCCATATGATATCAATACGAAATGCGTTATAATAATTATACATGTTAATGTACGCGTATTCTGTGTGTGGATTAACAAATTGACCCATATTAAGTTAGCCCCCCCACCAACGCCAAATTAAATCAAATACATCAAATAATTTAGTGCTAATTATGTGCTAATTAGTTGCCGTAGTCCGAATTTTGTTGCTCAAACCGTTTAGCAGGAATTTACATTCAAAGTGGGGGGTGCTAGCTTGACATTAAGCCAGCCCCCCCATAGTGAAAAAAATATATATAAAGCTCGAATCAAAAAATAAAATACACTAGAATTTGTTGCTATTTTGTTGCTCTAAAATAACATAAAAATATTTTTAAAAAAGTATATTATTTAATTAATACCACTATATACTCAGTCTCGCCGCGCCGTACCATTCACTTGCGCGAAGTAAAAGTAAATAAAAAAATGTATCGCTCGCATGTATTTGGTACTAAAATAATCTGTTGACAATATACTGTCGAAATATATGAGAAACTGAATTTGTTGCTCCTCTTGCTTTTTTAAGAATGACGCGTTAAAGATATATGTTAAGATTACAGAGTGATCAGAGTTAAATAAAATGTAATCGTATTAATGATGATTTCGAATGCTAATAAAATAGTAAAATTAATGCGCTCAACGATTATAATTATGAAATCATTAATAATCATCAATGATGAATAATAGAAATAATTAAGGCAAAGATAATATGGTCAGTTTTAATTCTAAATATTTATATGATTATGAGATTATGTCTCACTTCTTTCTGCATCTGGTCATCGCGAGATCCCTTCCGTTTCCGGTTGCTCCCTTCGCTTCAAATTGAGACGAGACAGTCTATCAATTTGTCCACTCATGCATAATCACTATTTCACTCGTAGTCCAAAATCCGCCATATGCAATGACGCGGTAAAATTATTTCCACGCCGATTATAAACATGAAAGAACATATAATCGCGTATTAATAAATGGACGGAGACGATTTTCCGTGATTCTAGTCGACATTCCCGATACTCACGATATCCACTTTATACACGGGATAAACTTGTGATGGATAAAAAAACGCGAGAAATACGGAAAGAATATTTCAATCTCGCACGCTAATCCAATACGACGATTACTGTAACGGTTACGGAAAATTTAGGCAGGTCGAGTAGTAGTAGATGGGGAGGGGGGAACGCGTCGTCGAATATCCGTTCCAGGAAAAGGAGCGAGCGCGTCTCTTCCAAGAAATAAACCGTACGCGAAGAATCCTGCGACGCTCTTTTGCGATCTCGATTTATGAAATTGTGAATATAACTTTGAAAAAAGGATTACATTTGAAAACAATATTAAAGAATATTAAAGCAGAAACGTGTGGAACGCGACGCGCTTATATTTTCAAAGCAATATTATTAAATACGACAGCGAGTAAATTATTTCAGCGCCTAAAAATATGTTAAATAATGTATTCATCGATCGTTGTATCGTATTATAAAGTCGATATATCAAAACTACAAATTACTCTCGATTCGGATATTTCGAATATTCGTTCGGATGCGAAATTCATTTTCGATAGATAAAAGATGCGTGGGAAAAATCTTGTCGTTTGCGAGTATATATATATATCGAAAGATGCCTTAATCACGATTACACGGGTTAATATATTACACTCGGATAATCGCCTGTTATTCGATACAAGACCCCCCCGACACTCGTTCGTACGCGGATCTCACTTTCGACGGATAAAAAAACGCGAGAAACACGGAGCGCGACCGTAATTCGTCTTGAGACTCGCGCTTGTGTGAAGAGACTGACACGATTACGGAAAATTTAGGCTAGACGGGTAGGCGAGGAGAGGGGAGGACCGCGTCGCCGAACGTCTCGGTACAGAAGCGTTCAAAAAAGTTGCACGTAAACATTCAGATATAAACAAAGAAGCGCGGCTCGAGAGAAAGAGAGAGAGAGAGCTTATATTACAAAATCTCGATCAATTTTCATGGCGAAACGATAATACAACGAGAATAATCGTTGAATAGAATGTGTAAGATTCAAGGAGGAATATATCTGAAAAGCAGCTCACACACCACATATGAACATTCCTAATAAAATATTCTTATTTAAGAGAAAAAAAAAATGTGTTCGGTTAGTCGACAGTAAGTCGACTAATTTTACACGTCAGGTTTAATAATATTCATGTTTGTAAAATTGACCAATCACGGTCATTCGATTCTTGATTGGTCATTGGTTAGTTTTAAAACTATGGATGTTACTGAAATCCAATTAAGGGTGACATGTCAACGTTAATCAATGTCTCTGAAATGCCGCGAAACCACGAGTACCAACAGCTAAATGACCCATATTAAGTTAGCCCCCCCACCAACGCCAAATTAAGTCAAATACATAAAATAATTTAGTGCTAATTATGTGCTAATTAGTTGCCGTAGTCCGAATTTTGTTGCTCAAACCGTTTAGCAGGAATTTACATTCAAAGTGGGGGGTGCTAGCTTGACATTAAGCCAGCCCCCCCCATAGTGAAAAAAATATATATAAAGCTCGAATCAAAAAATAAAATACACTAGAATTTGTTGCGTATTCTTAATTTTGTTAATGTACATGTTGGATAATTTTCATTTTTTAAGAATGACGCGTTAAAGATATATGTTAAGATTACAGAGTGATCAGAGTTAAATAAAATGTAATCGTATTAATGATCGAGTTCGAATGCTAATAAAATAGTAAAATTAATGCGCTCAACGATTATAATTATGAAATCATCAGTAATCATTAATGACGAATAACAGAAATAATCAAGGCAAAAATAATATGGTCAGTTTTAATTCTAAATATTTAAATGATTATCAGATTATAAATAATTAATCAAAAAACAACTCGATTTTTCAATATCATCGTTTCCACAAATTAAAAAATAAATTGACATGCATATTATTAATTTCGTTAATGCACATGTTTGATAATTTTCATTCTCTAAAAATGACGCGTTAAGGATGTTAAGATTACAGAGTGATCAAAGTTAAATAAAATATAATCGTATTAATGATCGAGTTCGAATGCTAATAAAATAGTAAAATTAATGCGCTCAACGATTATAATTATGAAATCATCAGTAATCGTTAATGACGAATAACAGAAATAATCAAGGCAAAAATAATATGGTCAGTTTTAATTCTAAATATTTATATGATTAATTTTGTTAATGCACATGTTTGATAATTTTCATTCTCTAAAAATGACGCGTTAAGGATGTTAAGATTACAGAGTGATCAGAGTTAAATAAAATGTAATCGTATTAATGATGATTTCGAATGCTAATAAAATAGTAAAATTAATGCGCTCAACGATTATAATTATGAAATCATCAGTAATCATCAATGACGAATAATAGAAATAATCAAGGCAATGATAATATGGTCAGTTATAATTCTAAATATTTATACATGAGCTATAAATCATTAATAAAAAAAAAAACCCCCGATTTTTCAATACTATTGTTTCCATAAACTAAAAATTATATTGACAATTTTTAATGTTTAATAATAAATTCTACTGACCGACCGATGCACCGCCCTTGCACGTCTCACTTCTTTCTGCATCTGGTCATCGCGAGATCCTTTCCGTTTCCGGTTGCTCCCTTCGCTTCAAATTGAGACGAGACAGTCTATCAATTTGTCCACTCATGCATAATCACTATTTCACTCGTAGTCCAAAATCCGCCATATGCAATGACGCGGTAAAATTATTTCCATGCCGATTATAAACATGAAAGAACATGTAATCGCGTATTAATAAATGGACGGAGACGATTTTCCGTGATTCTAGTCGACATTCCCGATACTCACGATATCCACTTTATACACGGGATAAACTTGTGATGGATAAAAAAACGCGAGAAATACGGAAAGAATATTTCAATCTCGCAGCTAATGCAATACGACGGTTACTGTAACGGTTACGGAAAATTTAGGCAGGTCGAGTAGTAGTAGATGGGGAGGGGGGAACGCGTCGTCGAATATCCGTTCCAGGAAAAGGAGCGAGCGCGTCTCTTCCGAGAAATAAACCGTACGCGAAAAATCCTGCGCGAGATAAATCAAACTGGCTCGAGCGACGCTCATTTGCGATCTCGATTTATGAAATTGTGAATATAACTCTGAAAAAAGGATTACATTTGAAAGCAATATTAAAGAATATTAAAGCAGAAACGTGTGGAACGCGACGCGCTTATATTTTCAACGCAATATTATTATATACGACAGCGAGTAAATTATTTCAGCGCCTAAAAATATGTTAAATAATGTATTCATCGATCGTTGTATCGTATTATAAAGTCGATGTATCAAAACTACAAATTACTCTCGATTCGGATATTTCGAATATTCGTTCGGATGCGAAATTCATTTTCGATAGATAAAAGATGCGTGGGAAAAATCTTGTCGTTTGCGAGTATATATATATATATCGAAAGATGCCTTAATCACGATTACACGGGTTAATATATTACACTCGGATAATCGCCTGTTATTCGATACAAGACCCCCCCGACACTCGTTCGTACGCGGATCTCACTTTCGACGGATAAAAAAACGCGAGAAACACGGAGCGCGACCGTAATTCGTCTTGAGACTCGCGCTTGTGTGAAGAGACTGACACGATTACGGAAAATTTAGGCTAGACGGGTAGGCGAGGAGAGGGGAGGACCGCGTCGCCGAACGTCTCGGTACAGAAGCGTTCAAAAAAGTTGCACGTAAACATTCAGATATAAACAAAGAAGCGCGGCTCGAGAGAAAGAGAGAGAGAGAGCTTATATTACAAAATCTCGATCAATTTTCATGGCGAAACGATAATACAACGAGAATAATCGTTGAATAGAATGTGTAAGATTCGAGGAGGAATATATCTGAAAAGCAGCTCACACACCACATATGAACATTCCTAATAAAATATTCTTATTTAAGAGAAAAAAAATGTGTTCGGTTAGTCGACAGTTAGTCGACTAATTTTACACGTCAGGTTTAATAATATTCATGGTTGTAAAATTGACCAATCACGGTCATACGATTCTTGATTGGTGATTGGTTAGTTTTAAAACTATGGATGTTACTGAAATCCAATCAAGATCGATGTCTCTGAAATGCCACGAGAAACCACGAGTACCAACAGCTAAATGAGAAATTTCACAATTGGTGAAGCTTCGCGTCGCGTTTTTCACACGTTTCGTATTTCAATATACTTTAATATTCTTTTAAAATATATGATTCTTCTTCAATTATATGTATAATTTCGCCAGAAAATAATCGCGAGATTGCAAAAGTATCGCTCGAGCTTCGTTATCTTATCCTTGATCGTATCGCGAAGGTTTTTTGGCGCACGATTTTTTTTCTCGCAAAAAACTCGCTCGCTCCTGTTCTTGGAAGAGATATTCGACGACATTCCCCTCCCCTCGCCCCACCTATCCGTCCAGCCTAAATTTTCCGTAACGCTCTTCACACAAGCGCGATTATCGAGACGTATTACGGTCGCGTTCCGTATCTCTCGCATCTTTTCATCCATCGAAAGTGAATTTTGCGTGCGAATAAGCGTCGGGAGTGGTGAACGGAACAATGGACGATTATTTAAGTGCGTCGTCCGTTAATCCGGTCTTAATCAGAACTTTGTACAAATGCGAAAGCAAAGGGACGAGGAGCAAAGGGACGAGGAGCAAAGAGGAGCGGAATTGAGTGACGTTTGCAACGCATCGACTGGTGAGTCAATTTGTCAATGATTTTATTTATTTATATAATTGTCAATTTTTATTGACGATGTAGTATTAAAGTATTAAAAATCGATACTTTGTCGCCGCGGACCCTATACGACGCGCTCTTATATTATATAAATTAACTAAAAGAATTTGTTGCTCGCATGTTTTTGGTATTAAAATAATCTGTCGACAATATACTATCGAAATATATAAGAAACTGAATTTGTTGCTCGTCTTAAAGTATTAAAAATCGATACTTTTTTTTCACTATGGGGAGGGCTGGCTTAATGTCAAGCTAGCACCCCCCACTTTGAATGTAAATTCCTGCTAAACGGTTTGAGCAACAAAATTCGGACTACGGCAACTAATTAGCACATAATTAGCACTAAATTATTTGATGTATTTGATTTAATTTGGCGTTGGTGGGGGGGCTAACTTAATATGGGTAACAAATTGATAAAAAGTTGCTTGCAGCAAGAAATATGCAGAAAGAAAAGTTGCGAGACATTAAAGACCCCTTTTACATGATGTTAAATGTCATAACGTTTATAAGCACGACATGATACCGCGTGTATCTATTGTATGCCGTAATCGTTTTCGTAGAGTAATTATGATTTTTTATCGTTATTAACATTGAAATGCTAATCATATTTCACTCGAAACGTGAACCGTTTTTTTCCACGCAAGAGCCTTTCATTTGCAAGTTCTTAATCTATTTTTTTTTCCCAAAGCTCATTAGTAACTTTGTTTACTACAGTTTTTCCTTTTTTTTATTACGTACAGACGACAACTGTGTTTTAATTGTCATTTTCAACATTTTCATGTTCGAAAAAGCTCATTGAGACAGAATTATCTATCAAATAATTCGTAGCAAAATATATTTAAAACGTTTTATGATAAAGGATAACATAGTGTGTTACTCGAAAACGATAATTGAAATATACAATGAATCAAAACTCGAAATTCTCATTCTGTATAATATTTTTATCCTACAAGGCGAGGCGATAGCAAATGTGACAGGACGTCATGTAAATTACAACTGCAACTTTCGAGGAAGTTCCATTGACACCCGACAGTCGGTTTATATCTCGCGATTCGAATCGATTTGCATACCAAACTACCGACTTCTGATCGTTAACGAAGGTAATGAAGCTGACGGTGTAAAACGCTGCTGCCGCAACCGTTGAGGTGTCTTCAAATCTCCAGATGGCCTTCAGCCGATTTTCCCCTCCCTTGCTCCTTTTTACCGTCTCTTTCCCTTTGAGATCCTTCTCGATGGTAGCGAAAGTGGAACGACTTTACTACACGTTAAAATTAACGTTAGCGACATTAACCTGAAGTTTCTCCATTCCCGAACTGGGACGACGCATCGAATTAGGAGTGCGGCAAGCGAAAATTCCATTTTCGCTAATCTCCCGGATGATGATTGGACCGCTAACTTTAATCGCTAACGTCGTCGTAGTTAACGACGAAGAAACGACACGAACGGAAGCTGCTAAAAACGTGTAATCGTTACCTTTCGTCCATCCTAACCGATATATCAAAAGTCTTGAATATTCAAATTAATTTATGTTACGTTTCTGTTCAAGACATTTTGAAAATTCATTCATAAACATTTTCTTTTGCTTCATTAATAAATGCATAATAAAATTGCTGTAATTTTGTATTTGTCATATGTCAGATTTTAATTGTATTGCACGTTTTGTTCCTTTTGTATGTTAAAGTGAAATTTGTCAAGTATTGAAATACATTTGATGTTTATGTAATGATAAGTTTAATAGGTCACTATTTATCGAATTTCTGTATGAGCGTTGCATTGAATTGATAAGTGACGTATTTATAGACAAAAGGTAAATTTAAAAATCTGCAAGCGAATTGCTTTTCTATTTATATAATTTAAATCCGAATAAAAATGCGAAGAAAAAACGAAGAAATTTCGAAAGTGGAGTGCTAATTTCCCAGAAATTACGACGCTGTGATCTGTATAAGTCGCGTAATTTAAACTTCTCTCCTCTTGAGAATTCTTAAAACATCTCTCCATTTCTTTAGATTAAGAAAGCCAGCGATGATATCAAACGTGAAGTTTTCAAGCACAAAGACATAAAATCAAAAAAGGGTTATATATCTGTCGCGAAGACCCTTCGCAGGCACTCCAAGCGCGAAATCATAAGAGACTTCGCCTAAGACGTCGCGATTGTCCGAAATGGCGTCCGAGACGACTGCCAAGAGGCGACTTTTACGACTACTTGGATTTTCTTTCCCCCCTATGGTAGGTATCGCGAGGGGTCGGCTAAGACCCAGTGCAGTGCCCCAGCCGGAAATTTAAGTCCCCTAATTCAGCGACGGTTTTCCCTCTTCGAGAGGGGGCACCGAGTTGCTGGCTGGCACCGCAAAACCGATGCCACGGTTATGTTTATCTTGTCTTTCTCTTCGCTTTATCCTACTGCTTCCCCCCCCTCCCCACCCCCTCCTTTTCTCCTCCTCTACAACTACAACTTTTTTCTCTTCTTACCTTTTACTTCCCCTTTTCTAGTTTTCCTTTCCCTCCCCACATCTTTGTTCATTCTTTACGGCGCGGTTCATTACGTGGTCGAGATACAGAAGAAAGAAGTCTTTCTACTCTGCTTATTTCCGCCCCCACCCCTCCTCGTTTCCTCCTTCTTCCTCCCTCGATCCGGCGCTTACTGCATTGGTTCACGAGATTATGTTCTGCTTATTGCGAAATGATTCTCTTTATTGATCATAAAATATATTACGACTACATTATTTTTATTACTATTGTTATTGTCACTGCAATCTTTAATATCATTATTATTATTATTATTATTATTGTTAATACTATTGTTACTTGAAACTTTTAGTTTGTGATTCTTTTTTTTCGATTTAGCATAAATATTTATTGCCATTTCGTTAACATATTCGAAACTTTTATATTATTAATACTTCTTGTATCATTTGTATTAATGGCAATAACTGTTAATTGAAATTTATTATTAATTTATTCTATTTAAAAAAATGTTTTTGAAATTTATTCTATTAAAAAGATGTTTTGTTTTTTTTCCTTTATTTTCTATTTTTGAATAAATTATCAGCTTGACAAATATGTTCATTTAACTAATTTGTCGATAAAATTTACCTATCGTGCAATTTTTTGTTTTCATGTAAAACAAAGGATCTCTATTATTTCGCTATCATCATGTTCTATTTATTTATTAACATTTAGCTTGTTGGTTATATCACATAATCCCATAGGTAGCAAAAGTTACAATGCATATTCTGCTTCTGCAATTATCCTACATAATTCTACATTGTATATTTTTCAAATCCATCTCCCCCCCTCCCCCCTCCCAAATACACACACACACACACACACACTCTGCTTTATCTCTTGCTCTCTCTTTCTTTTTCTGTCTCTTCCATTCTTAAACAAATCTAGACCTCTCATCCCGTCACCCTTCATCAATCCCTCCCCCTTTCTCATTCTCCTTGCTGCGACTGCCTTTATTTGCACGCGGTTTTTGTTTTATCTTTGCGATTGCACTGGAAAACGAGTACAACAACCACGACGACGATGGCTCTGGCAGCCATCGTTGTCGACGGTGCATTGCTTTTCCCCCGAGGCGCGCTTCATTTCGGTTTTTGGCAACGCGCGAGGCCGTTTCTTCTCATCTCTTTTTTTTCCCCCCCCCTTTCGCGCTCGCACCCGAGGGACAGAAAGACGGGCATCGGAAAAGCCCGCGAGATTTTAGGTACGCGTGCCAATACCAAGCAATTCGCTCTAACGAGACGCTTCGGAAGCGGATGCGCTAAGTAGTGTAGTGATGCTGCGCCGCAAAATGCTTGCAGTGAGAAGAAGCAAATTATGCTCGAATCTGCAAAGTGACGATAATACAGGCCGACAAATTTGATCTCATTCGCGCTATTTCAGACTGGACAGAGTGGCTTTGAAGGATTTTGACGTGCTAAAACCAAATCCGTTGACAAAATTGGTCCATTACGTCAGGTTCTTGAGATAGACGCGGCGAAAGGCGCGAAAAATCGCATTTTACGCATTTTTCAATCGGTTATATCTCTGGATAGCAACGTGTCACGAACTTCAATAAAGTCTGAATTTGAAGTTTTACTATAATATTATTATCTAGTAATAAATTATATTTGATTACTGTTATTTTATACTTTAAGATATCGTAAAAATTAAAAATTATAACAAATAATAACAGAAATATTAAATTTTTGCTTCTTTAAAATAATCAAAATCCCTTTACTTCCAATACTGCCGCACATATGGTACTCTTAACATTTCTGACAACAGTTTTTTTTTTTTAAGTTATTATTAATATTTGATTCCAATATATTTATAAATATTCGCACAGTTGTTTTTCATTAATAGGTGTCATTTTTTGGAAGCTTCCATCAAATTCATCCCATAATATTTCTATTAGATTAATATCCGGTGATTGAAATTGCTAGGGAGGCCATTTCGAAAAATCAAAAATTTAATATTTTTTGAGTTAATAATATTTATATCATTGCATCGTTGCTGTTTATCTGGGAAGCAACTAAAGGATATTGCATCCTACATCACTGAAGATGTAATATAAAAACATGTTCGGAATCGCTTTCACACTACGTGTCTCATCTGGCCTTGAGGAGTGACGCGAAGAGTGATCTCTTTAACGAGTGTCCGTCGACCCCCTTTCGCGTTATCATTGTCGATCACCGCCCCCGTAGCGAGCGTCAAAATCGAAAAACCCGCGACAATGGACGCGGTCGATTCCACGTGCGATTAATCTTCGTTTCGCGTGACATTTCGCGAACGAGATCGATCCATCTGCCGTTCGCGCGAATTCAATACGCGTATCGTGCGCGCACGCACCTGCGACGTAACCCACCCAAAGGGTTTGCCGGATAGATGAGGAGAACCGAAGGTATGGGAAGGAAGAGAGAGATTCTTCTCTCGGAAGGCCATGACGTATAATCAAACTCAAGAAGGAGCAGTCTGGAGCAGAAGCGAGAGAGGAAAGTGCATCATGAATCGTATTCGTAACTTCGCTCGGCTTCGATGGTACTCAACTTCTATCCTACAAATAGATGCGAAAGGGAGATAGATATCAAGATAGCCGCCAGAAGCAGAATAAGTGATCTTATTATAAAACATAGAGAAATATATATCGTATATTAGAGATAAATTTATTTAGAGATAGATTTATTTAGGGATGAATGTGTGTGTATCTATAAACATATCCAACTAAAAAAAAAATATTTGCACCTATAATATTATCTTAAATAATATCTCTCAAAGTCTCATATACACACACTATTCTTTATAAAAAATAAGAACTATCTCTAAGCAATGTTATAAATGCACATATTTATCTATTAAAAATAATAATAAATGATTATAAAATTAATCCTTACGATGATAATTATCCGAACATTTTTCCAATATCTTCTTTTTTTTATATTCTTCGCTCGGAAAATTTACTTCGCAGATAAAGCGTTACGCGATAAGAAGTCAATGTAGAATAAAATATTTACATTTCAATTAGGTAAGAAAGTTTGGAATTTGTAAAAGTAAAGTAATTATCCGGCGAGCCCGTAAGTTGGGATCGCTTAAATATTGCAGACGTTCACGAGCGGCAGGAGCGAAAGGGTTAAACGCAAAAGTAAACCATCTCGAATATAGAAGGGGTTTAAGCCGGCTCTCGTCGACCTCAGCGTGTTTCCTCGAAGCTCGAAATGGCTTTTCCCGTCTCGTTCGCCGTGTAATTAATATTCTCGGAAAGACAGTAATAGCGCACCGACTGCGCTCGCTGGCTCACCACGAGGAGAGCGCGCCCGTTGCCGTTAACCGAGGTAGACCGTCGTATCCTCGAGAACCCCGTACGAGAAAGCGCATCCTACGCGTCTTTGGTCCCGTGACCGTGGAGCAAAAATCAATTACGCACGAGGGAGACGAAACGTTACTTTTTGTCGTCATCTTCTTTTTGCAACGCAACAATGTGGGAGCGATCGCAATCGCTTTCTACTACTTCGAGAGCTTAACTATTGACTCGATACTTTTTCCAAGATCGATCGGCGGCGTAACTTTGCGCGATGTCAACAGATTTTAAGTATATTAAACAATAAGAGAATCTTTTTTCATTTTATTTTTATATTCCCAAATTATTATTATTTCATATTTTATTTTTTTAACGATTATCGTTTTTTTATGGTGGCCTAAGAAAATAATATAAGAATGATATACTGATATGTATGATAAAAAGTACGAGAATATCGACTGCCACTTTGTCGTTTAAAAAAAAAGTGCAAGTTTCGTAGACAGAATTGTTGAAAACTTTGAGGGCATCGGTACGAAAAACGGAAAAAGAAGAACAGGAGAGAGAAACAGGGGAAAGGCGCAGGAAAGAGAAGCCGAGATGGAAGAGCCGGTTCGGGTCGTCCATGGGCTGTTATAGATGCAAATTCGCGTACGAAACGTATAAAAGATTTGCAAGAACAAATACACGCCCGGGAGTTCGGCCTCCGGAGATGAGGAAGGCGCGAAGAATAACGTATGGGAGGAAAGGACGCGGAAAAGGGTGAGGCCGAAAACTCGGTCCTCGATGGATTCAAATGAGGATAAATATTTATAAAAGAGCGCGCCGATGGAGAGCTTTCCTTCTCGATTCCTCCCGAATGTGCGAACGTTGCGAGGAAATATTAGTTCTCGCACTCTATCGCCTCGCGAAATGAGGAATACGCGGAGGAAGGACAAAGAGAATAGAGAGATAGAAGTAGAATCGAAAGATGCGAATGATATAACCGCGATAAAGTCGTCTCGAGCAGATTCGACCGGTTCGGAATTTAACGCAAGTTTTCATATCTTAGCCGTTGTAATTCTAAAAGAAATTCGATAAGTCTCTTATACGATTCCTGCATTATATGTTTCGTTGATCGTCGCGAAGAGTCTTGCAGATCTTTCCGACTGTCGCATGAAAAAAAAAAAAAAAAAAATGTTGCGCTTACATTTAAATTGATATAAGCTTTTTACAAATATTTTCCAAACATTGCAATATAAAACATGCACATATTCCTAAAATGATTAACTCGAGCTACTAATTCGATGTCGTTAAAAATTGACGTTTCGATTTTTATTAGATCGCCGAATAAGCGATAAATGTCGTTAACGGCTTAATATACGGTAAATTGCCGGGGGCGTATTTCCTCCCCCGCCATTTAGACAGCGAATTCTCGACGCTTTTGGGAAACTAACGTACGACTCGAGCACACGAGGGGCTTATATCTGCAGCGTATATAAGGCACTTTGGGTTAACTAGCGTAAGCGTTTAGGTCGTTAGCGCAAGTAGCCGCGTTATTATTAGAGTTACGAGAATAACATAATATTATCTTTCTCCCGCGAAACGAATGAAATCAAATCTGCCGTTCCCTTAGCGTCGAGCGCGAGGGGTTAAATAACGAGATACGGTGGGTTTCCGACGTCGACGTTACCGAAAGAGAAAGCAGAAAGAGGAGAGAAGACCGAAGCGGCGAAAGAAAGAGGGAAGGTAAAGGCGAAAAAGAGAGAGAGAGAGAGAGAGAGAAACGAACTTTAAGTGAAAATGAGAAAACGGTAGAAAGACGAAAGGAATACATCCCGACAAGTAAATGCGACTGACGTTAATGGCGGCTAAATAATTTTCTTCCTTTCCCTCTTTCTCGCCTCCCTCCGGTATCCCTTGGTCGGTTTGAAATACGCACGCGTCCTTAGGAAATTTTTCAATTCTAAAGGAGAGAGGGAGAGAGGGAGGTTATCTACGCGATTTTTCGGATAATAAGAAACGTTTTCTTCCGAGCGAAGACGCAGCGAATATTAAAAAAGTTACGCCAAAGTCTCAGCGTGTATTCGCGGAATAACTTTAATAAAATAAAAAAAAAGGAACTAGGAGAAAAGTACCGAGGGGCAGAGGGAAGGTTCGATATCGAAGAGCACACATACGTCTCACTCGAGACTCGAAATTCTTTCGAGATTGTCTTGCGATTTATATGACAGCCACAGCGCGAGAAAAATGAGTATTCGATCGCCTCCGGAAATTATAATCGTTCTTCTTCTTTTAATATTATTTTCCAATTTCGTGCGAGAATTGTCGAATAAAATGCACTCCGTTCTCTATCATCAAGTTTACGATTATCATTCTTTCTCGTATCAGCTAATCAAGAACGTAAATATGAATCGTGTGCGTTCACGTATTTGTCTTGTGATTTTTGGCGAACTGTTTCGAAAAATAGCGCGCCCTGTTCTCCCAGCAAGGAACGAAAATTCATTTTCGCCCTCGGCCCTCTGCGAAAAATTCCGACAGCGTCCACGGTCACGTCCCGGAAGATTACACACGTCGCGCGCGTGCAAAAAAAAAAAAAAATGAAAGGACAACGAGAGAATCGTAAACGGCGCGGTGTCGCGAATCCTCCGGCGATCCCCTGTAATTTCTCTTGACACCGTACGTATTCATCGATCTGAGGTCGATTACGATATCGATTGAAGACACTTTGGCCCACTTTAATGCTCTGCCGTCTGATTAAACAGACATTGTACGTAAGCCAAATTATATTTCTTTCATTAATGGCGAATTTGAAACTCATTTTGTCTCATTTAACATGATAACACACTCGATAAATTATCGCCAAATATTCTATTGTTTATATAGTGTATATAACTGCGTAAGATAATGTCAAATAAATTATGTACTTCACATACATACATACATATATATATATATATATATCGATTATCATGAACAATTGTGAAGTATGATGATTAGAATTGAACAAAATATATTACAGCATTATGAAAAATATATCAAAATGATACGATTTTATTATACTTTCGATACCTTATACAATTGATCGAGATTTTGAATTTTCATTCATCTTCGCTCTATTCTCTCCGCTCCTGTGAGCGCGACATACGCACGAACGCGACGCGCGAGCGCGAACCGCATCGAGCGACGGGAGACGTGCAGGGGAAATGCCGGCGCCCGAGTTCAAAGGGACGTACGACATCGTATAATGCCTGAACGGACACGGCGGCCGGGAGCGAGAGGAGCGACGGGAATAACAAGATCATTTGTCACCAGCCATTTGCATACGTCGCGCGGTGTTTCATGCGCTAGCGTGTAAGGATGAATTGAATGAACCTTTGTTGAATATTGGATGAAAAGTGAAGAGAGAGAGAGAGCTTGCCGCATCCTCCCTCTCTTCCTCCTTTTTCCTATCTCCCCCCCCTCATGTCACGCGTCTCTCTTCCTCCTCCGCCTACGTCTCTTTATTCGGGGTCATCCTCCTTCTCATCCTCCTCTCGCATCTCTTTATTCGCGATCCTACCTTGCCTCTCTTCATCCACCTACTCTCCACAGTCATACCGCGCGCGCCTTCTTTTTTTCCCGGCTTTCATCTTCCTGCGTCGCACTTTCTGGCGCGGCGTTACAAAAGACCAACCGACCGATCGTTTCCATCGCGAGCCGCACACTATGGAAGATATTTCGCTGGCCGAACCGATTTTCAATTATTACGCTGCGCCGGAGAACTCCAGCTTCAGAACGCGAAAGCGGAGGTAACTTCGACCGAGAGTGTTAGCTTATACCAAGCTCACACACACACATCCAAACGAACGTGGTATTGTGTTCGTATGTGTCATGCCAAACGCATATGCATGCGCCAAGACTTCATAAATTTCAAAACAATCACGGATCCGTTAGTTTGTGTTGAACTTAATTATTGTCTCTATTGTAATTTGGATTTAACTTTAATTAAAATAAATAACAATCTCTCTCTCTCTCTCTTGTATTATGCACATAATACTTTATTTATTTAAAGTCTTCATTGATCGCAATGGTATTATTTTAAACAGAAATTTGTTTACTATCATATTACAATATTAAAATTGTATTTTCTCACATTCGTTTTGTATGTCCCATCAAATAGTTTTTCGGTTGCTATATAAAATTTCCAAATATACGAATGAAAAGATAAAGAAGTATTTCCGAATATTAAATGATATTCAAATATATGGAAATTATATATGTCAAGTTTCAAATATGTTGGGAGCGTCAAAATATGAGACATTAAATTTTCAAACACGTTAATCGCATCTAATTGTTTCCTTAGCGCATCCCGCTAATTTCGATTAATCATCGGCAAAGTGTATCAATTGTTCTAAATCGAATCTACGCAATAAGTCAGAACATTCCCTGGACAGCAATAAGCTCGTTTCATATATGGTAATGCGGCATCGTCATTTCCATCTTTGAATAATTAATAATCAATCTCCTCTTTGTTCTTACCGAACAATACGTATCACAAAGAGAGGCTGTTTAATAAACAATTATCCTTAGTTATACGCCGCTCTTTCGATTGTACGCATAAAAATATAATTTCGCGTCTCTACGTGCCTGCTTTTTATAGCACATTTGTATCTGTACATTCGTCAAAAATCATAGACAAAGTTCTTAAAATCAAATCCATTTATAATTGAATCTCTTTCATTGAGATTTTGCAGATATTAAGTTAGTCTTTTTTTTTATCGCTTAAAACTTAAAGCCTATACATCGCCATTAAAAAAAAAAATGTCATTTCCCTAAAATACAAGAGAAAATGCATTTTTTTAATGCAATATAATTTTTATACATTTTTGTGTATAAAATATATCCATAAATATTTATTGTTAAATTTATATGACATAAGCCGCGAGTATTTTTATTTGTAATCGAATTACGGATAATTTATATATCGCGACCAATCACGTTTAATATATTGTATCAGGACGTTTCTCAATATTATATCCTCAACGACGTTGGTCGCCAGGCACTTCGGGGGAGCTAATAAGCGCAACAATTCCCGCGATGGCCACCGCCAGGTATCCAACTAGTCCGGCGAACAATGGCCGACTGTGGTTACCGACACGCTGCTTCGGTCTGACGACGCATTGACAGAGATATAATTAATGCGACATATATCCGTCGCTTGCATAGAACTGCGCGCCGGAGATTGGCTTACGTACATAGTGTACAATACTATCGTTCATTCCGTCTCCTACGCATTTTTCAACGAATTTCTACAGTAGATTATTGTTAAAAAAAAAAAAAAAAATTGATTATGTATAAAAGCAGTTTCTACATCGTAAAAATGAAAATTTATTTATCTTATTGCGCGATAGTAATTAATTATTCTCTCTCAATTATTGCATGCATAATTTTTTATTAGATATTATTATGATTGCAATTTAAAAAATTTTTGTTTCAAACAATCTCCAAATTTATAAAGAAATTTAGTTAATCGATATCCGTATAAATCGTTTTTACGTATTATTTTTAATGTCCGTGATTGCGTGAGTTGATCATTTTGAAAGAATGGGAAAGAGAACGTTGACAGTTAAATTGCTCGTTGCTTTTTCCATGAATATCTCCCTCTTTCGCAGTCGCCATGCGATCTACAATTAGAATATTTTTCCGTAACAGAGAGAGAGAGAGAGATGCGGTATATCCCCGTAAAAGGTTAATCAACGTTCCAGCGGCACCTTATCGGAACGCAACGGCGTGCAACTGCAGATTCTCATTCATAAAGCGCTTCTTTGTACGCGACGACAGCAGAAGCTCGTTTCTGCCAGGCAACACCATTGTGGAGAGGCCGATCCCTATCTAGGGGACGTATCCGTGTCGAGGCTGTCCATAGGTTCAGCCCCGTTATCTTAATAAGATATCAAGCCGGGCGCAAAATCACACGAGAACGCGACCCGATGCGTCGATTCCCGTCGATTTTTATCGCTACGCCCGTAAATGAAGGCATAACTGTCGGCGTAAGTGATACGTACGTATTATGTATACGTATGCCAGGTAGAAATACGCAGACGAGGCGCGATACAGTCGCGACCAATCGTAAACGTCGGCATGCTAAGCTTTTATTATCGAATTCGCCGGCCGCGTGAAACTCCGCTCAACTGAAGTTTCGAGTTTAACGGGCAGAAATAAAATCGATATCGTGTGTTAGCGGTTCGACCGTCAATTTTTGTACATACACCACGTCAATCTACGCGTCTCGATTTTTTTTCTTTTCTTCCCCCCCCCCCCTCCCCTCCCCCCGAAGCACTATATCCGCGTTCTTGTCACAAAAAGTATCCATGTGTGTTTTACCGAGCTATGTCAGGGAAATGCAAGTTTAAATAATTCAACTATATTCACTACTTTTTGCCTATAAAGAGATGCAGAATTGAAAAGAAATTCGTCGTTAAATTATTACTTTTCACGCGTGTTTTTACGTATATTTCTCTCTTCTATTGTATCAACAATTAATATTGAAGTACTCCATTCAAATTTTTACGAGCCAGCATCAAATTTTTTTCGAAAGCTTCTTAATTCTATGTAATGTTTAATAGTCGCCTTTTAAATATTATTAATCATATACCAAATTTTTTTTTAGAAGCATATCCGTTCTTTAAGAAATTGAAAACACATACTTATCGAAATACATAATCCAATGCAATGAGGAATACGTTCTCCTTTCTATCCGCAACACGATCGTTTTTACTTTTACGTCTCTCAATTAAAAAAAAAAAAAAAAAAAGAAAGAAAGAAAGAAAGAAAGAAAAAAGAAAAAACGCCGTACACACCTGCGGATACGAGGTCGTCAACCGTAAATTTCATTAACATGCACGTGCTAGCTAGTGCAGTGCAAGGTCCTCTCGCCTGTTCTCGGCTAGGCAATAAACTAGCGGGACGTTATACGAGGCACCTTAGCGCCGTCGTCGTCGTCGTCGCCGTCGTTGTCGTCGCGATATATCCCGTAAGCGGATATGTCGTGCGCAAACCCGAGAGATCCTGGACGATGGATGGTCGCGCCGATATGTGCGCCGACCGGCAATAAAGAGCGCGAAATCGTGTCCCAGCCGCGTTATTAATGCGGCCAACTATCGCGCTCGAGCCTCGTTCTATCTCCCCTTCTCTGCCTCCCTCCGGAGCCCCCCTTTTCCTGACCGCGCGATTTATTGACTCTTTAAATCGGACCACGAGAGCCTCTAGGGGCATTCGTATCCCTTTCCTTCTCAAGTAACTAATAGGAGCGTAGTTATCGTGTAGCCGCTGAATTAAGGGAAGCCCGGAAGTTTATAGAGAGATGCAAAATATATTTCCATGCGCCGTAAACTTTGTTTATGCATTTTATCGTCTTCCTGTGCAATTAAACTTTGATATCAATAGCTCGAATATTTAACATTCAACCCGGAAGGTCAAAACTTTCTCGTCATTCATCTTAATAACGAATTTTCTAGCAGCTTTTTTAACTTTTGCTTTTGTAAAGACAATAAATAATTGTCAAATTAAAAATAAAATATTTTTCTCACAGAGAGAGATTAAACTTCTCTGCGATAAAATTAAATAATATATAAACAATTATTATTTGTTTAAATACAAATATGTTCCTTTTAATTCTCTTCTGTGAAAAGCTTTTGTGGGGGAAAAAAAAAAATCAAAAATTTTGAGGTATCTTATATTTATGTTCTTATAGAAGCGCGTGTGTGTGTATGTGTGTGTGTAAGAAGAGAGAGGAACAGCATTTCAACAAATCGCTGCATATCATAAAAATACAGAAATGTGAGTTTCCGTTAAAGTAAGTTGTAAAGTGCTCTTACAAAGTGAATACTTTGCGGAGATGCGACTATGACCCACCATTGCTAACGATAGGATTGAATGACAACCCGAAACTCTCTCATAGAATTCTCTCTCTAGACTCGCTCATTACACAGTGTCCTAGTTTAACGATTTTCCAGCGTAATTACGAAACAGCGGTTGAGTTAATTAATGAAAATAAAGTTCCAGCTTTCCAGCGTGAGAGATATTGTTGTCGTTTGAAACCCATATTTATAATAATTATTTTCTTTCTTCCGTCTAGTTTTTATTTTCCAATATTCCATTTATAATAACTTTTATCGTAATATTGTACTTGGAAATTTGCAAAGACTTAACAAAAATAAATTCGATCATCCTTCTTTCTATATAAAAAATTTATCACATTTTATTAATTATTAATAATATGAATATTTAATATGCTCCTTTTAAAGTATCCTTAATTTTATATTTAAATATCATCTTAAAATATTATATATACAATATATATATACACATATACAAAATTTATCTAGCTTGGAGTCTGTAAGCATTATAATCCGTCATTGGTAAGGTAATATCAACTTTTTAAATTATTACCGACACTTATTGTGAGAATCTATGTCCCGATCGAGATATCGTATCACATGATAATGGACCTTAAAGAATGCGTAACGCGCCCACCGTCCTCATTCTTATTAAAATCCGATTTACACTTCGCCGCGAAAGTACGAAAGCGCTTTTGTTTCCGGCGATAGAAAGCGAGCGAAAGAGAGAGAAAAAGCGACGTAGAATGCGTTCTTTTGTTCATTCGCTTTGTTCCGGTTTTTTTTTTTTTTTTCGTTTTCAGGTCGACGGCGGTGACTCGTCCCCGTTTCGCGCTACGACAAAAGTTGTGCGAGAGGAGTACGGAGATTTCGACGACTTACGCAAAGTTTATGGCACGGTCGCGCGCGCCATCGTTGCTTCTCACGTATATTTAAAAATTATATCATCATTGAAAAAAATCGAGAAACCGCGAAGATTTACGAAACACATCGCATCATCTTATATTGCGCGCGTGAATGAGCTATGATCGAATGAGAAGGAGATGTCACAATCACGCTCTCTTGCAGCGATAAAAATATCTAGCTATTTTTTTATCTTGTCGGTCTATATATATAATAATTTGAAGAACATTTAAAAAAACTCAAGAATGTATGTTATGTTGAGTTTAATTTAAAATTAAACACATCCCGTTAAGTAATTAGTAATATTTTTTGTGCGCTTAAATTTCTTAAGCGACCCTATTTATCTATCAATTTATTTATTTATTTAACGTACTTGATAAAACTAATAAAAATTATTCACTTGTTTTTTGTTTTTTTTTTCGCGATGATGTTAAACATATATTAGCTTTTCTCTCTAATTGCAATTAAAATATAATCAGATAACATATCCATTCTAATCAAATACAACCTCTAAATCTCTAAAACTGATTAATACAGTTTCTATAAATCCATGACAATAAAATTATAAGCATAATATTCATTCATAGTTTCCTGATCTAATAAGAATAAAATACAATACGTATTTAAAAATATCTGATTTATTTTAGGATCTGCTCAAAATATTTTACGAAAGTATTTTTACACGCACAATTATTAGTTTCAAAAAATTAAATTTAATTATATAAATAAAATTTCATCATAAAATACAAAAATAACAACGATATAGAATAAATAAATAGCAAAGTAAATTCTAGAAGGAACCTCGACGACATAAAAACTGAGACATAACGGTATCTTGAGATGGGGGGAAATATAATCAATGTCAAACGTTGAACATCACTACCAGCAAATAACAGGATCACAATCTAGATCGCAGGATCTCTCACGCTCAACAGGATGTCTCGTTGCTAGTTAGCGGTCTGCCCTAACTTTCGATCGCGACGCGGTTGCTATGGAATCCTCCCTCGATTCAATCAGACACGAATCAAATAGCATCATTGCGTGTCGTTGGAGACACAATGGAAAAAATACTAGCTAATTAGTTGGTCTCGACCACAATGATACAATACGTGCAATAATACATGTAATTTATCATTAATTAATGTTGCACCTTAATTGTCGATAAAAGAAATTTTAGTAATATGTTAGCATTTTGTAACAAATTTTTAATTATTTCTATATTAAATATTAATTCAATTTTACTTGACAAATTGATTATTGTGTACGTTAAAGATAAAAAAAAAAAATATCAATAAAAGAGACAAATAGAGAGAAAGAGAGAAACGAAATTGCGAAGTGTGAACTGCGAATGAAGCTGTCCAAATTATACAACAATATGATAATTATGTATTTAATTTTATATATTTTATTATTTTATTATTTAAATAATCCAACATACCTCATGTTGTTAATTAAAGCAAATTTATATTCGTGCCATACTTAATTAAAATTCCCTAAACAGTTAGATTTAATATTCAGCATTCGCTATTATATATTGATCGCGTTAGGAAAACGAATATCGGCTTAATTGCGGTGCGCTAAAATACGGAATTGCGAAACAATGTTACTTTTGTTACCCGTTAAAATAAATAACATGTTGCTGCTGCTGCTGCTGCTGTTGCTGCGCACACGGAAGAACTAATTCCGAGCAAGGTAAAGTTTGCCTATATAACGCGAAACGCGCGAGGCGAGTGTAGCTGCTAAACGTTCACAAAGTTTGAGAACGGCAGTGACGAGACGCTACTAATTTGTTGGTTAATTAGTTGACGCGTCTGTAAACCACGACTGTCCAATTCCACGCCGTTGCAGAATGCAATGCGAAGCGATAGTGATACGAATGGCAGTCCCATACGAATTGTAATATCCGTTTCATTGCTCGCATTACTTTCTTCAACACAAACAAATGTATACATAATAAATCTATATAACATAAAGAATACACTTATATAATAAAATTTTAAAAAGCAATAATTTATTTTTAGGATATATTGTATATATACATATATTAATAGTCTATTTATTTAAAATCATATTATTTAATATCGTCAACTTTAAATTTTGCAATTTTATCCAATTTTACTTACATTTGATTTAACATACTTTCTTCCAATTTAAAATGATTTTACTTGCTTTAAAATTTACGTTATTATATCTCTATGAATACATTTATACAGATTGATTCATTTATCATCTAAAATATCTTTTCGTACACATTCGCGAAAAGAAAATACTTTGATACGGAGTTTTAGATATGTTCTCCGCCCTCACGTGTGTGTATTGCATAAAGTTTAAAAGTTAAAAAAAAAAAAAAAAAAAAAAAATTCACGTAGTAACATATTAGAGATGCATCATTCCGCGCACATTACCAGTTGAAATATATACTTTATACTCGCATGCTACCCTAAGCAAAACTGGGCAATCGGATTGCGCACGCGGGAGTACGGGCGTGAGAAATATTCGTTTCGCGCGGCATTTGTGGCGGGCAAAGTCATAAATTTTTACGTACGGCACAGTAACGTCAGTGGCCAGAAGGAATCGCTGTTTCGGCGGAGGCTAAAATATATATTCCAGCACGCTTGCGTTTTGCATTCCATAAAACTCGCGTGTCGAAAATTTGCATGGTTCGATGCGATATCGCGCCGACCGCCGAATTTACACCGAGTGTACCCCCGAGCGCGCGTTTCACCCGCGCGTTCCCGAAGCGTTCATTATTAAAAATCAGTCGTTATACGCGAAAATTTCGCCGAAAAATATCGACGCCGGATTCGCCGAATTTTAAAGTAATACCCATGATAAAATTATTAGATAAGATCGTAGCAATTTCAGTTTGCCGTGTGTTAAATATTCAATTATACTCGTTGTGTGCGTGAGTTTCGAATTAGCATTGTTATCGATGTTGAAACAATTAATCAATCTTAGTTTCATTTTGTTATTTTCAAACTTAATGTCATTAAAAAAAAAAAAAAAACACATGTATTTTACGATGTAATAAATTATGGACCATTCAAAAAAACATGCAAAATAATCTAGATTTGAATCATTGCCGAAATTCACAAAGTTATTAAACTCACAATAAATTCGTTGAATTTATAAGTATTTCAAACAATTTAATATTTTTTCAATAATTTAAATTTAATTTTTTTCATTATGATTTCATCAATTGAAAGCTTTTAATCTTTTTGATAACTTTTTTAAACCATTAATTTTTCTTTGAAAAGAGTTGGTTATAAGATTATTTTTTCTATTAATTCTCATAATTTTCAAAAAATATCTCATACACACACACACACTAAATTTAAGAGATCGCATTTTTTTTCTAAAGTTTATTATACACGTATTTTATATTTCCAACTTTAAATATCTCATCATTTAAACTTCAATTTAAAAAAATCCGTTTAAAATTATATCCGTATAAAATTAGTTAAAGAAAAGAATATTTTAGTATCTGCCAAATATTTTTAAAAATATCCACAACTTAAAAGCTTTCTGTATCAGGATATGTAACATATCTCATTCATCCTAGCCAAATCTACATAATCTACAATTGAGATAAAATACTTCAAGCCGAGAGACACACTCATCACTGAATACAAGATTCATCGCTCTCTCGGCAGACTTCTACGATATATCGAAAAACGGATTGGCGAACGTCGGTCGCAATGTGCGATTAAAAGATTCACTTATCCGCTTCGCTTCGGCTAACGAACGTGATATCCCCCCTCCCGTTCCCTCTCTTCGCCTAACTTTCTGTGGAAGCTGCATTATAAGATCGAATACGGATGAATCTCTGTAGTAATCTAAAATCCGAGGAAAAATTAGATTTGTTAATCGGCGGGGAAGGAAAGGCGTGGCTGGGAAGAAGAGAGCCTTTAATTAAATCGTAACGCTCCCCTTTCCCCCTCCCGAAATCTCCAGAACCGCAAATTTTCGCCGCGAATTTCCTCTTTCCCTTCCTCGTCCATCGTCTTTCTCCCCTCTCCCCCTGATTTCCCATCCTCTTTCCTCATTCGTTCTTTTCCACTGTATCGGCGCGTTCTTAACGACTCTCCCAGTGATCTTGCCCGCCTTATTATTGCCGTTATTAATTTGTTTTAATTATACAGCGCGCCAAAGTTCGCCGCTAATCATTAATTATCGCGAATAGCTCAATTGCGTTCGTCGCGTTAAGTGTTCTTACTACCTATATCAGTATACTATACATATATTACACATATGAACACACATAAAATGGACACTTCTAGCTATCAACGACCCTTTATTGTTCCCACTAGTATCGTTATTTTTCTCTTATTAATATATTGGCTATACTTTTTTTATCTTCAATTAATTTGTACGAATGTATTTAAACACTAAAAAAATCGATTATAAGTATTTAAAGGTTTCCTTTAAAAATACAATATATGTAACGTAAAAGTTTTATTTGTTTTACTTATATTTATCTAGTATATTAACAATTAAAAAAAATCAACTAGTCCAAATAAATAATTGATGAACGTATGGTGTTTACTCTAAGAAACAAGCACATTCAATATATATTTTGTATGTAAAACTCTAATTCTGTAACTTACAAATAATCCATAAATACTTTGATTGTTAATACTATGTATGTTGCTATGAATCGTAACGATATTTTTTGCGAACACTTTTGTTTTTTCTCGTTATTTACCGTGCACTGCACGTCGCTACATGCGTTACGTGCGAAATAAAATAGTAATTAATACACCACAAGTGTTCCATCCGTAACGACATAACTACTGGTGATGTGGCCGAGAGCTTTTAAAAGGACGCGGAATTAAATTTAAATTCTGCGTGAAATTGCATTTTAATTTTGAAATGCAATTTGAATTTTTAGTGGAGAAGAAAAAATTTCAGACTTCAAATTAAATTCTAATTAAAATTGCAAACAATACGCTCTCAACTAAAAAATAAACTTTATAAAAAATAAACCGAATTGTATATGTGTATATAAGTGCTGAATATACATATAATGTAACAAGAAATACATTTTATCTATTAAGGATTAATTATTTCAAAACAATATACCATCTAAAAAAGAATAAAATAAAATTTAATATCTAAAATTTAGGATTGTATTATAAAGTCACAAAGAGCATTATGAGCAAATATATATATATGTACTGTTCTAAGTTTTAAGAAATAAAAAGAATCGACTTATTATTAGAAGAAAACGAATAGATCGAGCTCAGTTTCTAACAATTAAAATCTCATGCGTCCGCCAATTCTAATCTTATCCGTTTCACGTAATTATGTCCATGTCTATGCCGCATAATCTGCTCTGCATAATCTGGCAATTAATTTCAACCGATCGCCCGTTCCTGAGGGCATTAGATCACGACATATGGACAGTGCGATCAACGGGATGGCAGGCTCTGCGCACATTCAATATATTACAGCTACGAATCAAGATACAGGATATTAAGAGGAGATGTGCGTCCTTGAATACTAATACAATATATGAAGCATAGCTAGAGAACACAAATGATATTATTGTGATTATTTAAAATTATTTTTTAACGATCGATTATACTGATTTAATAATTAGACAATTACTTTTGGAAAGTCCTGTTAAGAAAGACAAATTTCCAATTATTGTATAGCGAGCTTAGAACTATCTGCATATAATCTCTGCAAGCCATTCAAAAGATTTAATTGACATTCAGCTCTCGAGAAATGTCTTTTTTTTTTCTTGAGAACTGAATAATATAAATTAGAATAAATATTTTTATATCGATACACGGAATTTTTTTTTCTACTCGTAAATCTAAAGTTAAATAATATATGGGATTTTCATCGTTAGAAATCAGATTCAAAAATTTAGATTAATTAAGTATTTAATCTCAACTCTCTTTGCAAAAATGCAATAGCAGCTCTCATTTTTGATAATGTTCTGAAATTGGTATAAGTAAAATCAAAAAGATTTTTATAGTGTACTACTAGATCTCCTTTTGGCAGGATAGAGCTAAAAAAGACATTCCTAATCTTGTTAGGCGAATTGAACGATTGAACCGCGGTAGTCGAGAGTTAAAGCCTGAAGCACACTAAATCGGTAATGAACCTAACTTAAGCTTCGAGCATCACGCAGCAGCATCGACGTCGAGTCCCCGGAGCAATCGACAAGCGGGTATCAAGTGTACGGCCATTAATCGCGCGATTTTACGAGACCGAGTGAAGGCAATAGGGAAAGAGAGAGAGAGAGAGAGAGAGAGAGAGAGAGAGAGAGAGAGAGAGAGAGAGAGAGAGAGAGAGAGAGAGTGATGTGACGCACAAAAGGCGAATTAATTCGGGAAAATTTATCGCTCCGCATCGAGAGTACACGTTACGTTACCGATAGTGATGTCGACGATATCTACACGCGAGATATTGGACGTCCTGTTGCACATGCGTCCGTTATTCGCGAGACGTCGGACAGTCTTATGCGAGATATCGATTTTTCTTGACCGGGTATCGATGTGTCGCAAGCCTGAGAGAATTGATAAAGTATATTGAACGAAATAACAAAAATAAGAAAAAGGGCATATAGATATATTTATGTTCGTGTATGCCACACGTATACCTTCCGCTTTCCTATACTCTCACACTATTTCCCGATTGTCTCTATCTCTTTCAATGACTATACTCGTTGCATTAAAGTGCAAAAGATGAAAAATATCCTCTATCTGTACTATACGAATTTAATACGTCTCTTGATTCATTAAATCACGCGTTCTATATTTACACGATACAATATGTATCTAAAAAATGTGATTTATTTTAAATTTTCCTTTGCATTAATTTTCATAGAGTCCACATTCGTTCCATATACAACAACGTTAATGAAAACAAATATGAGAGGGGAAAAAAAAAGCAAGAATAAAATTTCATCAATTCTACTTTCCACAAACGCGCACCCACAAACTCATTGACTCATTGCGATAACGTGTGTTAAATGATATATAAAAAGTGTAGTTTAAAATAGTAACGAGATTTGATTTGTCACACTAGAATGTTGATAATCAACACAATGCAATATCCGATATCTTGCGGACGAACATCTGCGTTGTTCGTTTGCAACGCAGCCGAAGTAGATATTGGTTTCGAAACTATTGATAGAGAGAGGCAGAGAAAGAGAGAGGAGGAGAGATAGGAAATGAGCTATCTCACGCAGGGATTTGATATGACAAGGCTTATACATATAGTGGCCGACATAAACGAACAAAGATGATTTATGATAATTACGCGCGCACAAATGCCGTGCGGGGTATTTGAAGAGTGTCCACAACCATTCGCAATCAACCGACCATAAGAGCATAATCGGTCTCGTAGCTTAATGATTCGAGGAATCACGCCAGGCGAAATGGCGAATGTCGATGCGCCATTTCGCAGCGTATGCACTATGCATGAGGTGGTTCGTCATTTCTTTCGATTCTCGATTGCGTTAAAACACCTGATTAATATCTGTAAGTCGGAAACTAGCAAAGATTGATCTCTTAACAAGCGTAGAGGCCACGTCCTCGGCCTCGCGCGAGTAGAAAGACCAGTTTTTGTGACAATCGCTCACGGGGGCCTTCATTGCAAGAAGCAGGCCATACGCCCATCAACGACAGATTACGCGTACAGGCTGTCCTAAATAAATCTGACTTTACGTCGTCATACGTAAAGTGATCTTTGTCTCTGTTGGCGAAAAGAAAAAAAAATATACTTTCAGAATTATTTCTAAGCGTTATAAATATATCGTAATAAATCGGCGCAGATTTTATTTCTAAAGACATTTTCAGCTATTCTGTCAAAGTAATCCTGTAAAATGTGCTGTCTGTATCTTAATACATAAATATATAAGTATATATATATATATATATAATTTTTTAAAATCATATTTATATAGAATCAAAAAATTCGAAAAAAGCAACTGTATAATATCTACAAATGACATATCGTTTCTACGAATATCGGCTGATGAAGATTGTTATCGTATTATCAATGTGCTTCGCGTATGCCCTAATGTATTTCCGTATGTTATGACTTAATGAAACGATTTTATCTTAGCCATCGTAAATTCAATTTATGACGAACATTCCAAAGATTTCAAATTCAAAATTGACAATTATTACCGCTGAAGACGGTGCACAAACGATAAGATTTCCCAGTCACTATCAAAGTCTGACGATATGAAGATTTCATCGTTCTCTTTATATATTTATATATCATCTTTTTCCAAATTCATTTTTATCAATCTTGACAGATAATTTACAATTTAAAAACGAAAGAAAAAAAGTTCCCATACTTACATTCGTATAGAAATAAACTCAAAGTATTATATTGCATTTTTCACAATTTATAATCCTATTTGAAGGTTACATATGATTCACGTGTTCTCAGATGACAGGTTTACTTAGTAAGAGATTGTCAAGGATCTAACAGGTATTAACCGTATCAAGGAAAGCCTGCAAAATGATCTATGATGGTCCATGATGCTCTGCAAAGATTTACCGCCAGCCCTGAGATACACACGTATATACCTACAATAGCTTATCTCGACGCTGAAGCGGCGTCATAGAGAGGCTCGCCATCGTCCAGAGATCGTACGTGACGATACCTCGACGAGTACACGGCGATACCAGTTACACACAATGAGGCCCGAACACCAATTACCGTCGAGGAAGAGCTCTGCGCACCGTGAGGGGTCCATAGGCCCTCTCTCGTCCCGCTTCAAACCCTGCCCAAGGTTGTTCATGGGCGTCGTAAGAATTTTACAATCAATTTCCAACGGAATTGCATTTGCACTCTCTTAGCTCGCCAAAATTGAGAGAGAGGGAAAAAAAAAAAATCTTTCAAAGCGCCCCATTTAATAAAATTTTTTTCGTACAACGCGTAATGTATTTCGTTTCATGAGATAGAATAAATTTTTATGAAACATTTCAATCGCCGATATGGGATATGGACATTGCGATACATTTTTCGAGATAAATAAGGTAAATGTAGATAAAGAGATTTCTTCGATATCTTGAAGAAAAAATTCTGGCGGCGCCAATGCGTAGTTTCTCGTGTTTCTTTTTCACAGCACGGGTGGTGAATAAACCCGATGAAAGCAAAGAGCGCGACCGCGCGTAGGCGCACAACTTTCGATATCTCGGATCTCAAACGGAAGCTGGATGCTGCGAGCAAAATCCGCATTGCAAAACGAAACTCCCTTCTTTCGCGTAATGAGCACGTTTTATAAATCCTTTTTATTTTTCATGTTTATTTAGGCTATACGGATCCTATACGCATAAAACTTTACATTTCTAGTCCTCAAAAATCATTGGACGAAAAATTGAGAAAATTTAACATTATAATTATAAATTTAAGGATTGTTTCGCGTGCCCTAAAGTTTTTATAAGTTTTTAAATGAAGGAAATTTAAATGTTAAGAGATAAATAAAAAAAGATTTATATTTTATCAATATTTTACTTTCTCTTAAAAAAAGAATGGATAAAATAAAATCGCTTTCTATTAAATTCTATCATTTTAAGCCGCTTCTATTTTTAAACAACGGTACGCCGGCTATTAAGTCAAAACTAAGAATCTTTATTCTTTTTCATAACATAGAATTATTACGTCACTATAAGAAGCAATGTAAGCGCGCACTTATCATTGCGCGTTATTTTAATATTTGTTTTCGAAAAAAATTTCATGGGAGATAAGTAACGAATGTTATTTGAATATCGCGTAACTAAAAACGCGCGTTTTGTAACGTTATTAAATTCCATTTTAATTTAACGAAATACAGGAACACGCGCCGTCCTTAACCCGATGACAAAATATTGCTGGCGATATCGCCAGCGTATAGATATGAAAAAAACGTGATTACCATCAAGGGTATCGAGTTCATCTGTGATATGACAAATCGAATATAACGAATGAATAATAATAAAAAAAAAAAGGATTAATCAAACTGTGTAAAAGGAAAAAATTACAAACGAGTCGGAATTAAAGCTATCCGTGCGTGTATCGAATCTGCTAGTGTCGAGAGATCATCCCAACAACAAGTGCAAACAGCACAAATTCAAAGGCACAAAATGGGGGGCGAGCTACGGCGAACAATAGCGTCGGCCTTGGGCCGATAATTAAATTGACGCGGGCTTTTGCACACGTGGCAAGTGACAAAATCGCTCGTTAATTCGCGCACGCCGGGGCAACCCGTCCGAATCACTCGTGGTTCTAATCGCGCGATCCAAAGTATGTGTGTCGATTACATTTAAAATTTCGTTACTCGAAGCCAAAACGTAGCCAATATAAATTTTCTTCAATTAACATTGCCATGATTACTATTCCGTGAAATTATTCGCGAGATTTTTAAATGTAACGCGACATAATACCGCCGCGTAATTATATTTCACGAGCTTCATGGCTCACCTCGAAGATCGTGAGGATTCGTTGATCGATAGAAGGATTTCAAGGAAGAAAAAATCTAGGGATAAGAAAGGCCAAAACACGTCTCTCTATATACGTATCGGAATTGCGAGGAGTCGGAGAATCGAGAAAGATGATGAGGCTACAACGCGAATCGACGCGAATTACGTCGCGCCAAGTAAAGTCCGGCCTCGACCAGCGGTCGCTCTCCGTTCACGCGTTAATAGAAACGTAATCTTTCGCTCGCTCCCGCGGCTAGAGCATTCACGGACTCGCGTTAATTCACCGCCGAGCTACACATTACGCGCACACCCGGAAGACTCGAATTAATCTCAATTTCAAGCATCGTCCGAGGGAGACGGATCGGGCGGACGTCGCGTCATTCCGCAGCGAAATCGCGATATTCGCCGACTCGTTCGTTCTCGCCGCGCAAATATTACGATCGTGCCAGTCTGGAAATCGCTCGTGATCCCGCGCCAAGATACGACGATTCGATTTAACGCCCGGGATAATGGAAACATTGCGCACGTGCGCAAAGAAACGCGGCAGTGACGCGTTACGTTTGCCGCGTATGATTAAGGTCAGAAATAAAGCCAGAAAATTGCAAATCGGCGATAATAATGGCCGCGTCATGGTGACAACGTAGGTAATGATATATCGCGTTGTCGGCCAAGCCGCGATTTCTCCTAACCTCGGCTAGATGAAGTTCGGTAAATCAACTTTCCAGATAGAGACTAAGATTAGTCCACTTGGATTCTAATCTAATCGTTACTAACTTATAACGCAAGAGCCATCGCCTCTTTTCAACTCGCAGTATTTATGGCTCGAATAAAATGCAAGACGTTACGCATATAGTATATTTGATACATAATCATCTCAGATTCCAATATCAAGTCACCCGTCAACCGATGCTGCACGCGATCGACAGAAATTAAAGCCCGATCGATCGCGTGAACCAAAGTGATTTAATATTCAATATATCTACGGTATACCATTCATTATGAATCGCCATGGTAATTTACGATAATCGGATACATGAATATGCAAGGTGCACAAGAGATATATGTATAGGAAAAATCCAATAAGAAATTTATAAGTAAATAAAAATTAATGTTTTAAGCGATTAAAATTTCAGGACGCACAAATATGGAAAATAATATTAATTTTCGTTCCATTTCGAATATGAGACTTACTTGAACTAAATTTTAAATTAAAAATTATTATTATAGTTGAACTAAATACCCCTAACATTATATGTATATTATAAAATAAGATCGAGTTGATAAAATATTAGGATAATCTCATACACGCGTGTACTTGTGCATTGAGGCAAAATTAACAGAAAGAAGGGAAAATGTCTGCAACATGTCGTATATTCGAGTCATGAGACAAATGGAATTCGTCCGCCCGCAGATTAAAACCGCGGAACGATTGCTACGTATAGTTTCACGCACGCAAAAAAGTATCGATACTCTGCATTTCGATACGTGTAAATCGCGTCGCTGATCGAATAACCAATGGATGTCGTATTTGTGGCATTTTAATTGCTGATTTAATTAAATGCGACACAGCCCAACGTCGGTGCGGAGGGCAATTAAGACGCTATCGGCAAAATGTTATAGGGAATCCTACGCAAATATAATGGCAAATGAGTGAATAACGAAGAAAGAATGAGATTTCTCAATACATGTAAAATCTTTAATTTCTCGCTATTACAATATTTAAATCAAATTCACTGCGCGCTTGCATTCCCCCGCTCTTCGAATCTTTCAATCTCTCTCCAATTTTTTATAAATCCTTTTATTACTAATTCTTGAATCTTTCTTTCTTAGTTTTACTTAAATTCTTGTATATATCATGTGTGTTCTAAACAACGAATTTTACTTTAAACAAATACAACATTTATGTGAAAAAGTTATAGCTTCTACATTCTTGTTAAATTCATCATCGTTCAATTCCGAAGAAGCTTGCAAACTTTTCCGATGTCAATGACTCTCTCGCAAAAAGAGACAACTCGAAGAGAGCTCAACGAGATAATTCGCGCAAGTTGCTCATCTACGAGGATCGCGTACGAAGAAGAAGAAAAAGAAGGCAGATAGAAAGTGCTCGAGGTTAATCGCATCGTGGCGACGGAAGGCCATCGCCATGGTGGAAAGTCGAGGAGGGATGGACGTTTAGGAAGGCCCGAGCCATCTATTCGATTCACGGTAGAACGAATATAGACTCGTGTCTAGTCTAGACGTACAAACGGTCCCTGTCTCTCCCTGATGCCAACCGCCCTTATGGCTCTCCTCTCTCACTCTCTTTCTTCTTCTTTCTCTCTCTCTCTCCTCCGCTTCTTTTTACACCGGATCGTCTCGTGGAGGATGCGCGAAGCCGCCGTTTGCCGCTGGACTGAACGTCCAGGATGCGCCCGGATGTAGAAGCGTGTACCGGATCACCGGGCCCGCGCCGCTTCCGCCTCGTCAAGGCTCAATCGACGTTGGATCTAGTCGGGAATTATCGTCCGACCTTCTCGAGGGTTGCTATCGTCACGCTCCTGAGACCCGAGACCCTACGCTTGGGATCCCTTTTACCAGCGACGATCCCTTTTACTACCTTTTGTACTACGCGATATGGATAAGGCTTCTATGAATTCGCATGGACTCGAGATACTTCTACGAGAAGACAATTTTCTTCCCTTCTTGGAAGAGAAGAGATTTTTCTCAAGATTATGAGAGAAATGTGATAAATGCGAAAAACAGATTATTACAAATTCACAGAAAAGACTTTGCTCGACAAGTCGACAATTGCTCCATCGTAATTGTGAGAATACTAATCGTATATTAAATCCACATATTATATCGAATAGAAAAAAAGATTTCAATAGAAATGTAAATTTTATTATAAAATCTTCCGCGTTATATAAAAGCTAACATAAATACAGGATTCGAAAAATGACTTTAAATTATTCGCAAAATTGTGTGACTCTATTAATATTCCATTAGAGAGAGAATCTGCTTTCTCTATCGAGATTAATAATTGGTTAAATAATTCTACATTCGCTGCGTTTCCTTTGTCTTCGCAGAAGGATGGATGAGGAGGAGAGCGCCGTGTTTGCGCAATCGGCTCGTCGCGCGAAAGCCGACCGCCGCGTAAACGTCACGACGCCTAATTTACAGCTATTTTTGCTCGGCCGTCAGCAACCAAGCGGACCGAACAATCAACCCGCCGGAGAAGGAGAGCCGATGCCGGTGTGGTACCCCACTTTCAAGAGGCTCGTAAATAAGATGGACCGCGATTCGCAACCGCCGCGCGCGCGGTTTCCGCGCGCCGATATACGGCCGAGATAGACGACCGAGAGGCGAGACCGTCTGCCTCTTCTCGCTCGAGAAAATCTTTCCCACAGAAAGATCCTCCTCCAAATAAAATAACGAATAAAGGCGAATAAAGACGAATTTGCGCTGCTGACTATTATCCTGGATTCCAAAGTGCAGAAAAGGCGGAATCGTGTATAAAATTCTGCGTATAATTACAAAAAACTGCAATTTAAATGAAATAAATTTCCAATAAAATTAATAGCTGCACAAAGGAAATGATTCAAGATAAGAACGTTAATATCTTCAATTCTTCGAATCGGTTTAACATATACTTGATCAATTTAAAACAATAATCGTGTCAAATATCTCACCGCGTAAAATGTCTAACAGATACATAAGTAAAATATTGTATGTAAGAGTTAAGATAGAATAATTCTGATAGATAACGCTGCCGCTAAAGGATCCGTTGTTAATGGCACGGGGCCCCCGAGGCACGAGCCGCGACGTCCATCGAGCGGACTTCTCTAACAGAGATGAAGCTGATGGGCGAGGAGGAGGCAGTCGAGAGGGGAACACACAGAGGCAACGCTAGATGGACGAGAGAAGGGGAAGAAGGGAGGAGAGGGTATAGCCATCGTTGACTGGAAAAAGCTGGCGCGGCTCTACTTTGACGAAAGGCATTTTGTTGTCGGAGTCACTCCTCCCGCCTGACGGACAGAAAAGCGAGCGAGCGCGATGCAATTACCGGGCACGACGCGACGCGAGTCGTCACGAGGCTTCGCGGCTCGGAAAGGATCAGCAGAAAGCTCCGATCAGCGCTCGTTGACATGTCTCTCTCTCTCAAAGAGCCTTAGACACGATGCGCGCGCGCGCGCGCACACACGCGCGAAAAGAAGTTCTTTCACGCCGTTTTATTATCCTGCCTTCGCCCTTATTGAAATCGATCTCTAATCCCCGTCTCGATCGATCTCCTTTTTTTTCCATTCAACCGACATAGAAATCTATGCTGAATAAACTGCGTCGAAGGAAAGTCCCCGCAAAATGAATTTTAAATGATTATCAATATCCTCGATACAATAAATGTTTCTGCAGATATCATAATAAAAGTAAAAAAAAAAAAAAATCCTCCCTCTCGAAAATAAATAAATATTAACTTTGTACACGCGATCATTATCGCTAATAAATTATTTTTATCAAGAATCTCAGAGATATATAATATCAGAATTTCTTTAGGAAAACTTTCAAATGTCACTTACATTACATATTATCTATACTATACAATTCCTTTTTCAAATCAATTAAGCGGTTTTCAAGAGCACACGTGATAATAAAAAATGTTAATCACCTGACGTCGATGACAGATACTTAAAATACATAATATGTAGATATTCAGAAAATATAATACGATATATAATATGTAATAATTTATATCTACAATTTTTTTTTATCACGATCAGTCACACATATGTAAATACATTTGCATTAAATACTGCGATATATATGAATGATTTCTGGCGAGTTCATCGAATATAAATATGATTGTAACATCGGCACTCGAATAAAATATGCTCCGAGTGAGATGCATCCTGCAATTTAACTTCTACGCAGCTAAAATAGTAGGGCGCTCGTCGTATATACCGTACCTCGTCTCCTTGCCTCTCTCTCCGTCCCGTTTACGAGCCGTTTCGACCGTTGGCTCGAGTTTAATCTCTTCGTGCAATTATTGGAATAACGCGGTGGGAATAATAGATTCGACTTGGATTTCGCGGAGTGCGCGAGGCCCGTGTCGAGAAACCGGATAGCTCCGG
Organism: Polyergus mexicanus; assembly: GCF_030449975.1. NCBI lineage: Eukaryota > Metazoa > Arthropoda > Insecta > Hymenoptera > Formicidae > Polyergus > Polyergus mexicanus. The sequence continues at coordinate 4,202,282 of NW_027223346.1, forward strand.
CTTTTAACGTAATATTGTGTTTCAGAAGTCTGGCGCGCCGAAGATATTGTACCGAGAGTATAGCGCGAATAATTATAACGATAAAATATATGACAGGCTTTACACATCTTGCGACTGACGGTGATTGGTGTAACACCGACACTCGTTGAAAGTCGAGCCAGATTAGATTTACAATCTCACAGATCTCACTAATACGCTCATTCGTAGAAATATACGCTCCATACTCGAGAAGCGGTAATAAAATATTACATATGTTTCAACTGACGCGTATAAATGGAGAACAGAGGCCGACGCGTCGTCGAGAATTATATATTAATTGTCGGTATTATAATAATGGGCAAACGTGAGTTCGAAAGACAGTAACCAACTCTTTGTTACGTAGAAACGCGATGTATGTTTATGTATATTACATACATACTTCAATAATCGATATCATACCGACGTTGTTGAAACTTATGGCCTAGTGCTCTATAAACGGTGATATTGAGATAATGGCATATCATGCTAAAATATATACAATACTTATTAGATTAAAATGGAGATAAAATAAAATATAGGAATATATAATGTGTTCGGTAAGTATAAGTTACTAATTTAAATGACGAATTACTATTTTAAATAAAATATACGCGTATATTGTTTGTAGGTTTTTTTTTAGAATCTTGCTTTGCTCTTCTATTGCAACAGTAGAATAATTTAATTCAGCCAATATTTCAAATTTAGAATACAAAAACATATATAAGGTAAATTTAACAAATAAAACATACCAGAGAGATGAAATAATAATTACAAATATCAATCATGAATTACATCCGATTAATATTATATAATATAGTAAAATAGAGACGTGTTAATGTCGCATCTGCGACAATAAATTCTGTCGAATAGCACGTGTCCACTCAACAATCTCATTAATTAATGACAAGTAAAAAGCAAATATTATAAATAAATTAATAATATAATTATATACGATTGTTCGCGTATCCGCATTTTTTATCATCGTTTATTGTGATTCGGGAGCACTGCATTTATCCATTTTTCCTTGTAAGTCATGAATATTTTTAATGCAAAAAATGCGATTCATACTTTCAGCGTGTGATATCTTATTAAATTGACTTAGCTTATATATAAAAGTCTTGCTTTAAATTCATACACACATGTATTAATAAAAAACGTCCTTCTCATCCCTTTAATCTCTATCCTTCACAGAGTTCATCATACTTGGACCCCCGCGATCCGATAGGGCGCACGCGCCGCGTACGTCGCTCTCCTCCTCGAGATTTATCGGCTGTCATCGTCGCGTAAGCATAATCAATCATTTACATTGTAATCGGACGGCACCGCGATCGGACACCGAGGCGCCCGGCCGATTCTCGGCGTCGGGGCGTATAACTCACGAACCGCCAAGTCGTTTCAATCTACAACGCCATGGCGACAATGGAAATGTGTCGTACTCCAAAGTGCTGCCATTTATCCTATCCGGCAAACGGTATTCGCACGGCGGGATTCGCCGGCGCACGAGAGAGACACACGAGATTACGGAGGCGGATTGGCATTGCATCGCGTTGCATCACACGCTCTAACAAATAGGAAGATGTATTCGTCGAATCATCGGGAATGACTCTAATGACATGTATGTATATCTCGCGCGACTTTGCTAAGAAAGGAGAAATGGAAATTACAGATTTCAAAAGAGATGAAAAGGATATAACGAAACGAAAAGGAAATAATCGTGCGAGGAAAAAAAGAAACCAAAAAGAGAAGAGCTAAGAAAAAATTCAATAGATGTTTAAACAGAAAAAGAAGTAAGTAAGCTAAATTTCTTCTTTAAATAAATCTGTGCAAATGTAACAAGTGTTGGAAAATATATTTAATCATCATATTCCTTTTCCAAACACTATCTAGCTTTAATCCACATCACATATATATGTTCTAATTAATACTATTTACTTATTAGTAGTATATATTTATATGTATAAATTTATATATAAGAAGAAAAATTTAGAAAGGGAAATTTAGAAGAGACATATATTAAGCAATCTCTTTTAACCTATTCATAGAAAGCAATGATTATTTTTCTGCAACGCGATAAAGCTATAAAAACTGGTAATTCCATTCGATTGAAACATCATGATTTTAATATGATAACCCACCAGCATGCCTCTCTCGACAAACAGATCCCAGAAACTATTGTTGATCGTTGCGTTTTTGTACGTGGCAAAATCTATATTCATTTCGATGTTAAAATGTTATCTGTGATACCGAATATGCTCGCATAGTCATGCGATATCATAATGCGCTTATCATACTCGATAAGAGCGTTTTATCTTGTCGCTCCTTTGATTTTTTTTTCTCATATTTTTTACTTAGACTCATCGTCGGAAAGAAAATGAACAAATACTATTAGACTATAACAGAAAAAAATTCCCAAAAATTACCACATCTATTTAACTTCGGATAAATTTTCGTTTACGAAAAATCGATATTGAATTAGTGAAACAAATCGTAAGTTCAATTGCAATTTTTTATGCCAAGTCGATAATATGACGGTTCATTAATATCCTGACACTTGAAAGAATAAAAAGATTAAAAAGATAATTCTCTCATTATTTGCATAAAGTCACACATGCATCGACTGTAAATATAATTCGATACAATTAATATACTTCGATATAGACACTGTTTCAAGGCAATAGAATAATAAAGCATAAAAAAGAGAAAAGAGAATATTTTCTTAATCATTTGTATGTATTAAAAAGGGAAATGCGGTGCAGATTTATATCTGTATAGATTTCGCGTTAATTTAGAGAGAGAATATAATAATAATCTATCACGTGAAAATCGTGGCATCGGAAAACAATACAAGAGATAGAGACGACTTCCTTCTTTGATTCGGTGGGAAAACTACTCGCGTACGCTCTCCTCGTCTAGGGTTCATCACGCTCTCTCGGTTACCCACGGTCAATTTTCTCGCCTGTACTCGAACACCGTGTATTATCTGCGTCCTCGGTTGTATATACGTAGACACGAGAGCGAGAGAGCGCCTAGACGGGGCGAGGAAGGTCTCACGGCCGATGGATTAGGTACACGGTTTTTGCTCGCGCTCAGCTTCGGCTCGGCAAACATCCTCAGCATTCTTTGAACGCGAGAATCGTCTGTGTATACTGCGGTCGAGGCCGGGGCAAGTGCATCGGTAGAGGTACACACCGTACTGCAATTCTCCGCGGATCAATGCTGAAATCGCGTCGCGACGAAACGAAGAAGAAACGAATCGTGCTGCTTGTTCGACAATTTTTGTTATTTGTGTTATTGTAAGTTGCCCATACTCCGCGCTCCAGCGTTACCCTGTGACATTTTCTCAAACTACTTTGATTGCACGCTATTTATTAAACCATGCGACAAATTTTATACGCTTGGATTATTTTTTTAAATCATCCCACATAGCGTCGTAAATGATAAAGATATACGGAATCGGAAAAATAGCGAAAAAATCTCATCGAGAAAGATTTCAAGCATGAAAGCAGGAGTGCTTTGGTATTTTGTACGTTCAAAATTAAAAGCTTCGTTTTTTTTTTTTTTCCAAAATCTTGTGAATCGCGAATACAGAAAAGAGAAATATGTATACAAAAAATTTAAGATTTACGAAAAAAAATACATAACTGGGAAATGAAAAAAAGCATTCTTCATTTTCATTAACTCCTTCAAAAAATAATTTTGAATTGACCAATACGAAAATTGCTTGCAAATATCAAAGTACAGGAATATCTATATGAGATAGATATCAATAAAGAATATGCACAACTTATAATTATTGTAAATGTTTCATAATTTTATGCCACACTTTTCCTCATTTACATTTGATTTGTCGATATTAAGAGGCAGATAAAGTTTTCGGATAAATTTCCGTACTGATGAAAAGTCGAGAAGGATATTTTAATAAAAAAAGTCAAGATCACTTATATAATCAAACTTCCTCAGAATATGATTATTTTATATCCCAGATAACCACCGATCTCTTCCAGCATCTATCCATTTATTTATTTGAAGAGTAACGTGCGAAGCGTCATATTTAAATCCCGACTACGCAACATGCCCTCTCAGAAATCATAGCGGCAGATGTAAAATAAACATTTATTCCAGAAACATTTCAGGCCAACTGGCAGCTGGACCTGAACGCGGAAAAGTGGATTCTAACGCGCGAGATGCACGGCGGGAGCACTTTATGCGGAAATCTCCGAAAATACTAGCTCTAACCGTGAATCCCCTCGCGAGGAGAAACGATTATCCCGCGTGTTTTTCACGCGGAAACATTTTACAGCGCGTGAACGTGCGCCGGTTAAATAAATCGACATTGGGGTGCTGCGTACCCCGAGGTCAGGACCGGTCTCGTCGGCGAGATAGGAAATCGATAGGGGGTTAACGGCTATACTTTCGTCACTTCCGAGCACGAAGCCTCTCGCCTTTTCGTCCGTAGTTAATAAACTGGCGAACGACGAGGAAACGCGCGAGCGTCGCAGTCAAAGGATGCTTTTGATCCGCTTATTGGTCAAGCAGAGTAGTGGAGAGACTAGTGGAGAGAGGTAGTCTCGGGGGAGAGGGTGAAGGGGGAGGGGGAGTGGAAGAGGGGAAGAGAGAGAGAGAGAATAAAACTATTTCGACATCACTTATTCACATCTATGCGAATAGTTTATTTAAAGGGCGTATTATTGAGATAAAAATTTTGTAGGATACGTAAAATTGACTCGATATATTTTAGAGATTAAAATGTATGCGAAATATGTATTTATTAGATAGATATTAAGATTTTAAGATGCAATTTACGGATTTTTATTTTGTTTTATAGTCTTGAGAGAAGCAAAGAGAAATTAACTATACATGTATGATGTAAAAATTTACTTATAAAAAAAAAAAAAAAAAAAAAATTGAATAAAATGGAAAGTTGAATAGTGCGTCAAAATATTAAGAAAATATGTAAATCAATGAAATTAACATGTTATAAACGGTAATGAATATGCAGTCTGAATGTGTCGTGTTAAGTATCCGGAACTAGACTACACTAAAGTAAGTGGATTAACGAATATTAAGTAGTATATATTGTAATATTTTTTTTAATCTCTCTCATGAAAACTAAATATAAAAGAATATATTCATGAATGGAAAAAAAAAAACCAGAGATGGAGCAAAGAAAGAAAGATGGCATAGAAAAAGAGTTGAACGTGTTAACATTCAGTCAAAGCTCGAGTTCCGACGTGTTAAACTTTCATAACTTCTCAAAGAACGGTATATTTCGATACGCGGCATTCATTATAAAAACCTCTTGATGAAACTATGCCCTGGTAATAGTCCAACGGTCTTTGTATACCCGAACTTTGTACCCGTTGGCTATTTCGTATATACTTTCTGCGATATAAATAAATTATGATTCTCGATTTTTTAAATTCGACATGGAATCGACTTTGCCTTGTAATAAATCAAATAACAACATATTAAAATAATACCTCAGTTTTATATTTATTTTATTCAGATTAAGAACGTAATTATATGTCTTAAATATCGCGTAAAATAATCTAAATATATTATCAATTCGTTATATAATCTGTACTATATTTAAATACCATAATGTGAGATAAACTTTCAAAATTAAATATCTTCATAATTAAGACTCGCACACATTAAATTCCTGTTAAAAACAAATCCAGTTCACACACACACACACACACACACACACACACACACAAACACATGCACATATTTCATAATAAGATTTTATATTAAAAAATCTTAGTTTTATATATTTCCTTCAATCTTTTAAAAAGATTTATATTAAAATATAAAATTTCTCTCTCTCTCTCCCTAATATATTTATCCAATATTATTGCCACCATTTTAAATATCTATATAAATATGTAAAATTAATAATGAATAGCTCACACAGACAACTTTGTAATTAAACCCTAACATCAAATATCCAATATTAATAGGCATAATGGAAACTTACGTGTTACAGGAGCTGTGAGATCCAGAAAGGGAAAGGAGAATCGCTAATAGGATGATCAAACAACAAAACCTGTCACCGTTGCAGCTGACTAGCCGAAACAAACTCGCCGCAAATGCAAGACACGGATAATTGGGGCAATGACAACTGGATCGGCTATATAGAGGCGCCGTTCGCATCGATTTAATCGTCAGGCACCGCCCGCAAGGCGTGTCGGTAAGCACCGTCGGACATCGTTATTAAGCGCATATAAATTAGCATATAAATTGTCCCTCGCGTCCGAAGCTCCTCTACGGTGAATCTGTTATACATATACCGGATCTCTTCTGCAATGCGCGAATGACGCTACGATATCCCTGACTGCGATTATGCGGATAAACTGTCGTCGTCGCTTTTTGTTGTACTCAAGAGAGAAGTGGAGAGAGAGATGGAGAATAAGAATATTAAAATCATATCGCATTATAAGGTGTGTGTGTGTGTGTGTGTGTGTATGAATTTAAAAAAAGTTAAATTAGTTAAGCAGAAAACCTAAATTGAATAACAAAAAATCGATGTTATCACATATTATGTATTATATTGTATTAAGAGATACAAAAAAATTTTTTATATACTCTCTTTCGGAGTAATTTCACCTTCTAGATTTAAAACAATATTTGGACGACTACACAAATTATTTGCAATATCTGAAGCAAAATGTATTAAAGTGTTTCGCTTTTATATTAAATTTTTCTAATAAAATTAATTGTATAGTGTGTGACAAATATTTTTCTAAACAGTTTTTTTGCGGTGAAATTATTATCAACGTTTTTTTTATTTTTTTAAAAAGCGTGATACAAAATTGTCTGTTAAATTTTGACTATATTGAGAAATGTATAATATTTTTTTATCGCGTTTATACATTCGAGAAATAAGATAAATTAATTTTTTGATCATATATAACACTCAAGAATTACCGTAAATGTGATATGAAAACGATTGCTTCTCTATATACTTCTCACCACGCGGACAAATTTATAAATCTTCCAGACGGAATATTTCGAAATCAAGCCTCTCGTCTCCACTAATCGCTCCGTCTCTCTATTCCTCGCGCGACTGCATGTACACAAGTGCATACGGAATCCGTTCTCTGTGTCTCCTCTTTTCCCATCCCCCGGGGCTCTGCATAATCCGGGAGTTACCTACTACTATACGCCGATAGCGGATCCCGAAATACGCGCCGAATGGCGAACGATAGGACGAACACGAGGACGACAACTCGCATCCACCCACAATGGCCGCCATTACCGATGCAACGATTTATCCTCTCCCAGCCAGTTTCCCGACAAATTCGATGTGTCCTGGCTGGAAGATCATTGCCCTAAGATGCCTCCATTATTGTTCCTGCCGACGTCCGTCCTACTATTCGGATGGTTGAAAAGCTAATCTTGAAATGCACGCTTTGATAGACCACAAGAATATAATGAATTGTTATTAATGCGTATAAATTAATTCAATATTTTTATGATTGCCAATTTATCAGAAAGCTTTTAAATCGCTTTTTTAATTTTTCTATATATTTATTTTTTTATATATTTAAATAATATTTTTAGAAACTTCAAATAATCGCGGATGGTAGTGCGTCAGTTTCATAGAAAAATAAGTTTTCTATGAAACTGATTATGTGCACAGGGGACGAAATTTATTTGATGCTATACCAAAATTTTCTAAATTTAATCTCGATTCGAGATTTATATTACCCTCTTTACCCCCAACTTTGAAGAGACGAAGACGAAAAAAATATCGGGGTAAAGTCGTTGAATCGGGAATATTTTTAGAAATGCCGAAAAACATCAATATATATATATATATATAGTAAACAAGAAAACTATTTTTCTTTTGAAATTAAAATTATTCAAACCATTTTAAACAAATTATAAGAACTTTCAGGGCAAAACAAAGAGACCAATAGCGACTCACATTTTATTGCTTTTAATTATATTAGAATATAATAGATATATGACGCGATTAATCTTTTATATAAACTTTTATAAAATTAATTAAAAAATTTATATAATCCATATATACATCAGCTGTCATACAAAAATGTTACATATAATAAGACATTGTGTGAGTTAAGGTTATTAATATTAAAAAAAAAATCAATAACATGTTTATGATGTTTTGAAAAACGTTTACCCCCTTTTGCCACCAGAAAGAGAGAAAACTATTTTGATACCGTTTAAATTCCGAGCACTTCCAAAAAATTCGAAACGTATGGTCACCATACGTAAGGTGCATCGGACGATGGCAGCCCGAGGCCAAGCGGACCCAGGTCGTTCGCCTCTGTCGGGAACCGAAAATCCACACGCGGCTCGGCTCGGATTCCTGGTCACGAAGCTCGATAGCAACCCGTAAAGCTCGAGGGGAGACCAACGGTGCGGTATGGATACGACAGCGAATATCGCCGACGTCGACATGGGACGTACGGTGCAACGAGTTCTACCGTCCTCCTGTGCCCTCCGCTAACTCCATATGGATCGGCCGTGAGGGGGTTCAAAAGTTTGACGGTGAGGTTGAAGAAAAAGAAGCAGATAAAATAGTGGAGAGGAGAGGAGGGCGAGCGAAACCGAGGTCCGGGGGAAAGGAAGAGAAAAGGCAGAGTAAAAGAGAGAGTGAGAGAGAAAAGTTGGATAGGGTACGGAAGGATGTGATAGCAGGAAGATAGGGGGAGGCACGAAACTGTTGGAGTAACTCAAAAGTTACGTCGGAGCTCGCGATGGGCTCGCGGATAATTATTTATCGCCTTATCAAACTTTCATAATCCCGATACGGGACGGGAAAGGGAGCAGAGAAGGAGTATAGCTGCTTTAAACGCCGACGGATCTCTATGCTCGCATCAGCCAAGTTTTTAACGAGTTTTTAAACGTCGTAAATGACGCTGCCGTGGTGGAGGGGGCTAACGGCGGGAATACCATAGTGTGTTCTCTCCTTCTCTCTCTCTCTCTCTCTTTTTTTCTCACTACTGCTAATCTCTCCTATGCAACATGAGGTGAATTTTTATCGCTTTGACGCTTTATGTCATTCTGAGCCGCGAGTCCTCGCTTGCCGATAAGAATTAACTGCAAAGATAAGAGAGAGAGAGAGAGAGAGAGAGAGAGAGAGAGAGAGAAAATGTTCCGAGATCAATATTTCTATATTCATAGTAAAAAACAAAAAAAAAGAGGACAGAGAGAGAGAGAGAGAGAGAGAGAGAGAGAGAGAGAAATAACATGATCTAATTATACATCTAAATACGTCTACTTTGGTATGATAGAAGAGATATTTCTGTGTAACAATTTATAAAAAAATAATATTATATAATTCAAGTTTAATTTTTTTTTTAATTATATGAGAGATAATAATATCTTAGATTTTCAATTAATTAAGATGGATTTAGACTTAACAAAAGTATAATTTTTACGTGCCCAACACTAACGGTAAAGTAAAGATAAAAATAATGATTTTTTTTTCTAATAAGATACAATACATCAGATAGAAATGTGCAGATTTTACATCATCTCAAAAAGAAAATGTCGCTATTTACATATTCTTTGGAGACATTCTATATATGTTTGAAATATTTTTTTTGGGGATATTGTCGTGATTATCTAGCTACTATTGATTTTAATAAAGAAAAATTGTTTAAAAATCATATTTTATAATTATGTATATGTCAAGTTACATCTATCTTCTCGTATTAGAATTTGTTGTGTAAAGCAGCGTATAGTTTCAAGAAACGAGTCGGTACCTGGCCGGATCGATACCACCTCAAGCGAGAAACGATCAGCATTACGATATCGGAACGGATTGGAACTCGCGTGGTTATCGAATATGGATTATCCGCTCAAAAATGGAAATTATTACAAGAACCGTGTACCGTGTAATTGCCATGCATCGATCGCAATACGGCCCTTCCTTTGCAATGTTCAGCTTCGTCGCCGAAATAAAGCAATGCGGTTATACATACAATATTTCCCAAGAAGTGCCATATACAAAAATGTTATCGAAGGTATTGTCACTAACAAGTCACTAAAATTATACTATCGTAACACAATGTAATATCATGATATTATTCAATTCTAATTAATATTAATAATAATTAATATTAATTATTTTTCCAAGTATTCAAAATTAATTCCAATCGTCTATATATATATATGTATATATATTTTTTTTTTTTCGGGACCGTTGTTAGAGACAATATCGCGATTATATACATTTAACAAGGGATGAATATTAATCAGAGAATATTAATCATACAGAGCGTACTATCGATTATCATATGTAGCGCACGATCGTCAGTATATGTTAAACAATAGCGAATAGCGGCGACGAAAAGAGCGATTTAATCTCGCCGCTCGTCCGGAAAGATAAAATTCGACGGATTACGCCGATTCATTTTCCAGCGGTGAATAAATAATCGAGAATGTTATTGTCGCTGAAAACAATTCCAACGCGCGCACCGCGATACGTTTGCACGCGCGGTCGGTCAGCCACGCAAACGCTGATTTACGGAGAATTTGCTTTGCGAAGCTCTGATTCGTAAATGCCGTCGCGCGAATCCCATCCAACAAATGCAGCAAATTCGCGGAAACGTAAACGACAAAACGACAGCTGAATTGAACAGGTATCGGATCGATAATGTCAATTACAGTGCTAAATAACGCTAGATATTACCTGGATTATGTAAGGGTGTTAAATCAACTAATACAAATTGATGAGGGGAGAATCTCTGTACGTATTGTAATATTCATTTAGATTATATTATGCTCTACTTTTTTTAATTTATTACTTTTATATTAATGTACAGAGTACACATACGTATGTGTAATTTATAAATTAAAATTAAAATAATAATAAAAATAATAAAATAATATTTTTTGAAAGATCGTGCGGCGAACTTTAAATATATTGTATATAGGGGCTATATTTATCATTATTATAACACGCTCTAATTATTTAAATTCACCACTTCCTACGATGGTGGGAACAGTCGTTATTCGACCCATATTAAGTTAGCCCCCCCACCAACGCCAAATTAAATCAAATACATCAAATAATTTAGTGCTAATTATGTGCTAATTAGTTGCCGTAGTCCGAATTTTGTTGCTCAAACCGTTTAGCAGGAATTTACATTCAAAGTGGGGGGTGCTAGCTTGACATTAAGCCAGCCCCCCCCCCATAGTGAAAAAAATATATATAAAGCTCGAATCAAAAAATAAAATACACTAGAATTTGTTGCGTATTCTTAATTTTGTTAATGTACATGTTGGATAATTTTCATTTTTTAAGAATGACGCGTTAAAGATATATGTTAAGATTACAGAGTGATCAGAGTTAAATAAAATGTAATCGTATTAATGATGATTTCGAATGCTAATAAAAATAGTAAAATTAATGCGCTCAACGATTATAATTATGAAATCATTAGTAATCATTAATGACGAATAACAGAAATAATCAAGGCAAAAATAATATGGTCAGTTTTAATTCTAAATATTTATACATGAGCTATAAATCATTAATAAAAAAAAAACCCCGATTTTTCAATACTATTGTTTCCATAAACTAAAAATTATATTGACAATTTTAAATGTTTAATAATAAATTCTACTGACCGACCGATGCACCGCCCTTGCATGTCTCACTTCTTTCTGCATCTGGTCATCGCGAGATCCCTTCCGTTTCCGGTTGCTCCCTTCGCTTCAAATTGAGACGAGACAGTCTATCAATTTGTCCACTCGTGCATAATCACTATTCTCATAATCACTATTTCACTCGTAGTCCAAAATCCGCCATATGCAATGACGCGGTAAAATTATTTCCATGCCGATTATAAACATGAAAGAACATATAATCGCGTATTAATAAATGGACGGAGACGATTTTCCGTGATTCTAATCGACATTCCCGATACTCACGACATCCACTTTATACACGGGATAAACTTGTGATGGATAAAAAAAGGCGAGAAATACGGAAAGAATATTTCAATCTCGCAGCTAATGCAATACGACGGTTACTGTAACGGTTACGGAAAATTTAGGCAGGTTGAGTAGTAGTAGATGGGGAGGGGGGAACGCGTCGTCGAATATCCGTTCCAGGAAAAGGAGCGAGCGCGTCTCTTCCGAGAAATAAACCGTACGCGAAAAATCCTGCGCGAAATAAATCAAACTAGCTCGAGCGACGCTCTTTTGCGATCTCGATTTATGAAATTGTGAATATAACTCTGAAAAAAGGATTACATTTTAAAACAATATTAAAGAATATTAAAGCAGAAACGTGTCGAACGCGACGCGCTTATATTTTCAACGCAATATTATTATATACGACAGCGAGTAAATTATTTCAGCGCCTAAAAATATGTTAAATAATGTATTCATCGATCGTTGTATCGTATTATAAAGTCGATATATCAAAACTACAAATTACTCTCGATTCGGATATTTCGAATATTCGTTCGGATGCGAAATTCATTTTCGATAGATAAAAGATGCATGGAAAAAATCTTGTCGTTTGCGAGTATATATATATCGAAAGATGCCTTAATCACGATTACACGGGTTAATATTACACTCGGATAATCGCCTGTTATTCGATACAAGACCCCCCCGACACTCGTTCGTACGCGGATCTCACTTTCGACGGATAAAAAAACGCGAGAAACACGGAGCGCGACCGTAATTCGTCTTGAGACTCGCGCTTGTGTGAAGAGACTGACACGATTACGGAAAATTTAGGCTGGACGGGTAGGTCAGGAGAGGGGAGGACCGCGTCGCCGAACGTCTCGGTACAGAAGCGTTCAAAAAAGTTGCACGTAAACATTCAGATATAAACAAAGAAGCGCGGCTCGAGAGAAAGAGAGAGAGAGAGCTTATATTACAAAATCTCGATCAATTTTCATGGCGAAACGATAATACAACGAGAATAATCGTTGAATAGAATGTGTAAGATTCAAGGAGGAATATATCTGAAAAGCAGCTCACACACAACACATATGAACATTCCTAAAAAAATATTCTTATTTAAGAGAAAAAAAATGTGTTCGGTTAGTCGACAGTTAGTCGACTAATTTTACACGTCAGGTTTAATAATATTCATGGTTGTAAAATTGACCAATCACGGTCATTCGATTCTTGATTGGTGATTGGTTAGTTTTAAAACTATGGCCGCGAGAAACCACGAGTACCAACAGCTAAATGAGAAATTTTACAATTGGTGAAGCTTCGCGTCGCGTTTTTCACACGTTTCCTATTTCAATATACTTTAATATTCTTTTAAAATATATGATTCTTCTTCAATTATATGTATAATTTCGCCAGAAAATAATCGCGAGATTGCAAAAGTATCGCTCGAGCTTCGTTATCTTATCCTTGTTCGTATCGCGAAGGTTTTTTGGCGCACGATTTTTTTCTCGCAAAAAACTCGCTCGCTCCTGTTCTTGGAAGAGATATTCGACGACATTCCCCTCCCCTCCCCCCACCTATCCGTCCAGCCTAAATTTTCCGTAACGCTGTTAGTCTCTTCACACAAGCGCGATTATCGAGACGTATTACGGTCGCGTTCCGTATCTCTCGCATCTTTTCATCCATCGAAAGTGAATTTTGGGGGTCAAGCTAGCACCCCCCACTTTGAATGTAAATTCCTGCTAAACGGTTTGAGCAACAAAATTCGGACTACGGCAACTAATTAACACATAATTAGCACTAAATTATTTGATGTATTTGATTTAATTTGGCGTTGGTGGGGGGGCTAACTTAATATGGGTCGTTATTCGAATGAGAATTATGGCCCAAGTATGCAACATGTGCGGCGACTATAATTTAATAGACGTTTCGCGGCAAGTTACGATGCTTCCTGAATAAGATATGTACTTGAGTATGCTCGCTGTTCTTCGGGTCGACGTCGAACTCGTATTCGAGTGACTACGCTTTCATAACTCGAGCTATTAAATTAATTTATCGATCCCGCTGACGTAGCATCGTCGATGCTTGTACTTTGCTTTTATACAATATATAATCCGTACTCTCAAACCGTTACTGAACAATGCTATGTTTCGATAAAAATATTGGATTTGCTCTATAATTTTGGAAGATACTTCATATAATTAGCAACATTTTTTTAAATTAAAAAAATTTATAATTTAAAGATTTTTTAAACAAATGTTTCTGGTAAATTCTCCAATTTTTCAATTAATTCTCTAACTTTTCTGCTTTATGTTTTTTTATTAAAATATGTACATATATATATATAAAGCATAAATTCTTTTATATTTATATTTATAAAATAATTGAAAGAGTATGCAGTTCATGCGAGAGTAACATAGATCTCTCCGTAAAAAGAATTAATTCGCTTTAGCACGAAAATTTCGCTGAATTTTATCGAAATAAGATTATACGATTAATTTCTGATCGCAAAGAGAATATAACACATGTTTTCAATTCATTATTTCAATAAAATACATTAATTTTCTTGAAATTAAATATCGATTTTACATCAACGGTCCATGAGAGAAATTCGAAAAGATCATTGATATAATATTGACACATTTCATAAGCACACAGCAACCTAATAATCTAACATTTATATTTTTCGCAACTAAAGAATCATCGTCCCCTTTTTTACATTGACATATAATAATTCTATTCTAGATTTCAATTTAAAGAAAGAAAGAAAAGAAAAATGGTAATACACATAACGATCTGAAAGTGAATTGCGTGGGAAAAGGTTCGCGAACGAAGGGCAATTCTCATATTTGCTCCGCTGTATTCTGAAGAATAATTCGCCGAAAGAAAACACAGTGACTGGGCAAGATCGGGCAGATGATCATTGCGAAAACACCCGCGCGCTCCTTTGACTCGCCGCTGTAACGAGTTATTTAGTGGTATTCCCCGTAGCGGCTCCGCGGTTCATCGCGCTATAATGGCTACCGAGTGCATCACGTTTCCCCCGAGGTCAACGTGATGCATCCGAGCCGCGTTCTCGATGTGCGCCTCGCGTTTGTTTTCGCAACCAAGGAGCAAAGCGCATAGGCGGCTTTGTTGATTATTGATAACACTCTGTTTCGCGATATCGTATAGTAAGATTTTATTTCTGTCAAATCTGTGTGCATCTCTTGACAAATCTCTTTAATTTCACCTACAGATATTACAGCAATAAAATGTCGACTCTTAAAAGTTGGAGTCGAATTGCATATGTTGTAATGTAATGTTAAATGTTGCTAATAATCGTCGCAATAATAATTGAAAAATTTTTGTTTATGATATAGATTAATATTATAATATACATTTTTGTTCCAATTTTATTTTTTTCCTTGTAGCACCAATCAACTAATTTAATTTAATTGTATCGCATGCGTATCCATAATGGTGTCAAAAAATATTTGCCTAAATTAATTCGTTCTCCTCCAATTTTTATCCATTAAATTCTGTTGGAAAATTTGATTGACACTTTGTCTACTTGCTGTGATCTGGAAACAAAAAAAAAAACTTTCGCGAAAAAATCTCAACGAATTATGAGTTTTAATGATTTAATACTTTGATGTATCGTTTCGTATCCAATCAAAAAAAAATTATATTACATAATTTACAATATTGTATAACTTTAACGGTAAATTTTACATTTGAGTTTTCGATAAAAGCTTTAAAGTAAATAAAATGTGAATGTGGACCGATGCGTTGGAAATTTTTCGCGTGCAATAGAAAAGAATATACACGATCATTTCGAAATTCAAAGCGCATCAGAGGGTCAATTCAGACAGGCCGGCGACAAGGAAGACCGACGGACGGAATGCATTTGGATGCACGCTGCCGTTCCGTATGATCAGATATGCGCGCAACTGCCGTGCGCCCGTAGCCGTGCACGCGCGTGCACGTGGGCGCGTCGTGTGCACTGTCCGTGATGCGCCTCGCTCGTCACCATCGTCGGTACATACGAAAGCAATACCTGTCTAGGTATATACGATTGCCATGCATATTGCTATGAAGCGGAGACTGAAAATTGCACGATTTCAGTTCGATTTTCGATGGTATGGGGAAAAAAAAACTATATAGATATATTTTCGCCTCTCGCGCGTTCCCACCAATCGTCGTCCCTACCAATTGTTACGCGCTTCCATTGAATAATTACGGAGATCATTTTCGTATATGGCTACACCGAAATCTGACATCTGATAAATTGTACTGGTTTTAATCTTTGGAATGAAATATGTAAGGACGTAATGCATATATTGAGATTTACAAGCATTCAGACGGATATCAAATATTTAGACACAATTTTTACTTGTTATTTATAATCAATCGAATTGTATTGTATAATCATTATTTTCCATTTTACTCGATACGTTAATTTAAAATTTAATGATCTGTGAATTTCGTCGTTAATAATCGTCAAGATATATAAAAGATATTTTTCACAATGTTATACAGAAAACTATTTTTACGATACGATGCAGGACAATATTTTGATAACATACAGCGCAACATACGCCTTTTAAAATTGCCGTCGGTATCGTGAATGAATTGTATTCCGTGCTTTTTTTTTCTCGCTATGAACGCGCGCGCGCGCGCGCGAGAATCATGTATCCTGTAAACCAGAAACCCGACCTCTCATAAAACAGTTTCGTAATATAGCGATTGTTGAAACATGATTTGAAGCGAGATTTTAAGTTACGACGCGAGCATCGTGTTTCTCGCCCAGAGAACGAGACATTGAAATATAACTCACGATACAGATGCAAGTTCCAACACGTGAACTTGGGTTTTGCATCGCAAAGATAGGCGGCACGGAGAGACACAAACGCGTTAAAATGATGAATTTTCATATCGCGAAAGTTTTAACACTAGACGCGCCACACTTTATATATTCTTTTGAAATAAAATTTAATTTCCTGAAATTTAATTGAATACAATTCAGAGATTTTATAAATATAATTGTAATTTAATTCTTAATTGACATAATAATCTTCATTTATCAATCCCTAATCATTCGAAAATTATTAATGCGCCGACGATTCTTTCTGTCATGCAAAATTAAAACAAGATGTCATATTTCCCGGATGCCTCTAAAGATTAAATGCTTAAAGATTAGACATTGCGTATAAAGAGAGAGAGACAGGGAGACGAAATTTTCGAACACTATAGTATGCCCTATGGGGAGACGAGCGTGAAAAGGGCTCGATCCCGGAGAATCCTCGTTCACGAATGGCCGTGTAAATAATGATACACGCAACGTGCTGCCGATCGCGTGGCTTCCGATACGATAAATTGGGGGGACTCCATTATCGTCCTTGAACGAGTCGAGGGTGATTCGAAAGAACAACGGAGTTCCTCCGATAGAGGGTCTCCGGAGGAATCCCTGTCCTTTCGAGAAGAGAATTTCCTCCCCCATCTCTTCCGCGCTTCTCTTATTTTCTCTATCTCTTTATATCTTTATCCTTCGCTTCGGCATCTAGTGAAGATCTTTCCTTGTAGCGACCGTCGTCATCGAGATCACGCCTCTTACACGGCAAACAAGTAGGTATACCATATATCGGATTGCGAATTATGACGGCGGCTATATCGTGTTTCCCGCGGAACGATTTTTGCCCCATTTAACTTTGATTATGAGTCGTCTCGCGTTACACGAGTTTCAACCCGCGACGGTAGTTTAAGGGCAGCGGCAATTGCCGGCGGAAATTTACGGCATTCGCTACCGATATCTTTGCTGTGCGCACGTGCAAGAATTAAAGACCTATAGACATGTCCTATATATATTTTCAATGTACTTCATTTTTCTTATTGTATATATATATATATATAAAATTTAATATATAATTCTAATATTGAAATTGTTTTCAAAAACAAAGATAAAGTCGAAGACATCAAAACTGTAAATGGCTTCATATTATTTTGCTCCATTCTTATATTTTTGTCATCATTCCGATATTTTTATCATTTTCACGAGATAAAAGATGATTCAATCATACTAATATGTATACCCGATTCCTTAAATATTTCTTTAATTTATATTTATAAATCATCCCGAAAAATATATATATTTCCTGATTTATTCCAAAAATACTGTATTACATTTTCTCAAATGTGACATTCATAATTTTATATGCTTCCTAGAAGCCATATATAAGAGATCACATATGATTAAATTTATCAAACTACGAAATATAGATGATGGAATTTCAATCGTTTCAAGTTTCGTTACGTCTACTTATATCGATAATAAATTATTATCGGCTAAATTTATCTTTATTGGAGATGAATCTGGATTCTCATTTTGACAATGTTATTCACACGATTATTATTCGCGTTTTCGAGAACAATGTCATACAGCACAGCCTTAGAAATGCAATACTTTGTGCGTCAGAAAATTTAAATTTTAATCGACTAATCATTGTGAGCATCGATTGATGAGCTCTCCTCTTTCGTTTTTCGCAAAAATTTTTTCTCCCTTTCTTTTTTCCCATTTTCATATTCTTAACTTTTCTCTTATTTCTATACTTCTTTAACATTGGTTGAGTTACAATGTTATATTTCGAGTAAAAAGATGGAAAAATAACTCACCAAAGTTATATTACTTTTCTGGTTTTGCAGCCGTTTACAAAAATCATCACTCACCTGCAACAGAAAGAAAAGAACACAGGTTAGTATGATAAAGCGCGACTAGAATTCCGTTAATCTATCTTAATTTCTTGATTGTTAAAAATGTTGAAGCGTCTTGAATCATTCTGCGCTTTCATGCTACGCAGCAATTTCATTTTCACTCAGTCATTGTTTATACTCAATGAGCTGACTCATCTGATTTATCAGCATTGTGCATTCTACAAGAGTGATCAGAATATCTCGTTATATTTTGAAAACAGTTACTTTACTCTATCGAATTTAGATAAAAATTATCAATAATTCTCAATTGCGATACTACATAGCCTCGTTACATATTTTTGTATTTTATTTTATCCAACAAATTCGATCTTTAACTTTTTTTACACTGCGAAGAAGCAAAATATTAAGCAATTTTCATCATAAAAAAATAAAATAAAAAAGAATTATTGAATAAAAGAAGAAAAGAGAATGAAGAAAGAAAAACAGAGAAAAATACCAAATTCATTATTTTGCAGAATTGAATCATACGCTATCCATGGTCTTATATGGTATTACACTCTTCTTCTATTAATAAGTATACTTTCTTATCAACATTATCTTATTATCTTGTTATATGAAAAGAAAATAAGCAGAATATCGAGATCGATATTAAAATAAAAAATAATTGCTTAAACAAAAGTAAAAGTTTCAAATGTTGAGACGAGGTTATCAGCGCGATTTAGCAACACAGAGTTACATAACTCATAGATGTTTGCAGACGGTAATGAGATAATGCGATCGCTTTGACAGACGTCGACTGAGAGCCGCTGCTGCGTCGCATTCGAGGGTAAGAGAGGAAGAGAAAGAGGGAGAAAGCGCGTGTGTTCACAATACGAGACTACAATCCATATACAAGGCTCGCGTCCAACGCGTATACGAAGTGGGTGGTCGCCGGGAATCCGCGCTGCAAGTTGAGCGCCTCTGCGGCTGCATAAATGAATGAGTGTGGGCGAACACGTGACTGGAGAGGCAAGAGCGCGCTCGTTCCTCCACCTCCTACTCTACAGCGTTTCCTCTCTTTTCCTCCCGCGCTTTTCCTCTTCCGCGCAACACAAAAATGACTCGTGGCTCCGCGAGGCATAAATTATACTTTGATAAAATTGACCTTACAATTAGATGATGAACAAGATAATTCTCAGAAACGCTTTTATAAAAAAAAAATGAAAGGAATAAAGGCGGAAAGTTGTGTCGCGTACCTTTTATTTTAAGAGATTTTAAAGAACACAATTAGGTTTAATCTTCATAAATTCTCGTCGCGCTCAAAAGATCTTTGTAATGGAATAAATATTTTATATTAATATTTGAAAATAATATTAAATAAAAAATCAAAAGAGAATATATTCAGTTTTCTGTTTGTATAAATTAGATGTTCTTATCTAAAGACGAGTTCAAATGAAAATTAATAATATAAATCAAGATACGAATATAAATCCAAAAGGCATAAATATGATAAATGCATTTTTTTTTTGCTATCATAAAACGCCAAAATTTTTATTAAACCAAGATAGTCTTTAATTATTTATTAAAGACTTGCTAATACTGTTGTAAAGTGTCAAAGAAATTACGGTTTTTTTTTTTTTGAGCTATTGAGTAGAATGTCTACTATATCTAAAAAACGAAATATTTTTCAACAATATATTTAAATAGCAACTCGACGTTAAAGATCCTCAGCAAATCTAGCAATAAGAGTGTAAATAAGAGTTATGAACATATACTATAAACGTTCAATCAATTTTACTTTGATATGATTACCGCGCTAAAATCACCCAAGGTAAAATATTGTACGTATACTGTTGTGTCCTCTGTCAGGACTCGTGAGACTGTTAAAAGATCTTATCTCATTCGTGAAAGAATATATGTATTTTATACAGTATGTATGTGAGATTTGTAAATTTTCAACTCAATCCTATTCACTTATAGTCACATTAGTATTTATAATCGTATCAAAAATGTCAAGATATCAAAACATCCTTGTATTAAGTGATTTAGATTTCTAGATTGTTTCCTGTATTAAAATTTTACAGTAAAAATAGATAAAATATTTTTTAGTTTAATTTCAAATGACATTTATTTTAATAGATTTATAATTTAAGGATTATTAAATCTACAATGAAAATTATGATAAAGATATATGTATATAAATTTGTTATATGTATATATTGAATATTTAAACGTATTTCTTTTTTTCAAGTTGTATATTAAAAAAATAACATGTAATAAAAGCATCAAACGACAAATTTGCCGAAGAGAAATCTTTTCCAGACTGATGAAAAAAGAATCCATTAAATCTGTTAAACTGATATTGTGTGCATATAACTACAATATATATATATATATATAGTTGGTACACGATGAAGAGCTCTTATATGTCTCTCGTTTTATTCTATTTGACAAATGTGTGCGAAACATGTGTTTATTTTTGTAATGTGATAAAAAATGTTTTCGAATAGATGCGTTTTGGATTATTCAAGGCGATTATTAAGAATGAGTCGCATAAATCCGCGACTTGGAGTCGCGGCGGTGGCTCGTTTATGTAACTCCGGAAGATGTTAACTTTCACGATCGAACGCTTTCTTTTTCTTCTCCCTCTGTCCCCGTCCCTCCTAAGTACCGCAACGTAATCCTGTAAACGCACTGCGCTCTCTTCCGCAAAGACTTTTCGCGCTCGTCGGCAGAGCGCCGTTTTACTCGAGGCCGCGATGCGGCCGGAAAATTGCAGCGAGATAAAAGTTTAAAGTCGCTCAGCCGGCGTTTACAAAACGCTAGCTGATGCGATAGCGCGTAGAAGCTAAGTTTGTCCCTCTTTTTGAAGAATAGAAGAGAGATCCTTTAGGGAAAGCGTGTACGGTCGCGAAACATGAACGTCGGAAATTAAGAATTATGATAAACGATCGTATCCGATAATATTATCGCGGAAGAGGATCGACATTAAAATCTTCAGAGTATATTGAAGTACATAATATCACCATATATATTAAATTAATATTTTAACGATTAAAAAACGAGTTAATTAATCTCTTTTTTAACGAAAAAGTCCTTAATAGATATTTGTCTTTATTTCGGATATTAATATTAAAGGATCCTCCTGAACTAATGACCTCGAAATTATAAATTCAGAGTTTATAAATTTAACGGCTCACGTATTTATCACATTTTTTCCTAATCAAATTTAAATTCTTCAAAAACAATAAAAAAATATTAGCCTTTACTATAATACCATTTTCGTTATTTTCTCTACTTTTACTTATTCGATAACCACAGAGAAATATACGGAAATCAGGAATTGTTTGTCAGCGAAAAGAAAATTTCTTTTGCAAAGACTAAGAAAGTTTGGTTCGATCTTACGCCACTTCCGAAAGAAATCGTTGGTATAGTAAATATTTCGCGAGTCAAAGGACCGCGGCGTCGCCGAGAATGCGCCGTGACTCGGAGTTTACGTAATCGCACGTACTTACGTCGTGTATGCATATCGCGTGCACGCGTGTTTCCCCGTCGTTGTGCGCCGTGCTTGCGTGCGCACGTCCGACGTAGACGGCACGGTCCCTGTTTGCAATGACTAATACACCTAATATTGCCACGGCGCACACATTACACAGCGTCTTCCGTCCGCGTTTTGACGCACGACCATGCGAGGATATGCGCATTAGTGCGTCGCTTATACTGGGTGTTCGCCAAGTTCACTGCGTTTCATCCTCGCTTGTCTCTCGGATTTTTGAAGAAAAAATTTGACGAAAAATTTAAATCTAACCTACCATTAAATATCAATATTAAATATTAAACCATTAAATATTAAATATAATAATAATGGAACATAATTTCTATCTCAAGTTCTGCTTGAAATAAATAAAAAATAATAATTTATCTATTTATGCTCCCAAAGTACGACGTCACTGTAGACACACATACATATATATACATATTTCTCAGTGCATCGAAATAAAAATTTAATAATCGCTATAAGATGATAAAGTATCGATGCATTGTTTATAACTCAGGCATTGGAAAATAAGAGATTTCAATATGTACAGTATGTGTGCAGGCGCGGAGCTTTATGCATATGCGCCTGTACATATTGCCTGTGTCTGCGCGAGAGTGTCCGCAATCTCCGCGAATACTGCCGAGGATAGAGAATAATGAATATGAGAAACCGGAAGATCCAATATTCAGCGGCTATATTCCATTTTCAGGCAATTATCGGTTTATTTAATTGAACTATTAATTGGATCGTCCGACGTAACGCACACGTCGCGCCATCGTACTTGCGATCAAATTGAATAAACGTCGTGCGGGATTACTTGGGTAAACGCCGATCGATTCTAGCTTCCGTTGGAAGAATGAGGGTATCAGGGTGTACGCGAGTACTCGATATTTTGAAATATTAGATATTCGATTTAAAAGTGATTGCGATGTAGCCAAGTCCGATACGATCATTTCGAGTAACTGCAAACAAAAAATGAGTTTTAATTCTTCGTATATCGAAAATTCGATTTTTTAATGAATATCTGCGCATCGTTGAAAAAAATATTCTATCGTTACCGAATTAATTTAAAGGAACTACATTATAAAACAGCGACAAAATCGAAAAATTTCCAATAATAATCGATACACTTGATCAAATATAACGATTGTCACATAAATTTATCACGATTATTTAAATCGCTTTTTTTTTTTTTTTTTTTTTTTTTTTTTATAACCACTTGTTGCAAATAATAATCACATATATGTTTGAATTATATATAAATTTAGACAGTTCGTAAATATCGTATAATCTAACTCTAAGATAAAACAATAAAAAAAAGATTATTTTAATTTTTTTTTTCTACTTTAGCGGTACTTGTCTCACAATCCAATAAAAATTCTGCAATAATTTTTATTTTATATATCGCAATAACTAAATAAATATGAAAACATTTATATTGTATAATCAGAAATAAGAAAAACTTATCTCATATGCGACACGACATAATTAAAACATTTTTCGTTCGCCAATTAAATTCAGTGTTTTCGCTTTAAAAACTTCGATACCGGAACACGTCGAGCATGGGTTTTTTTCAACACCACCTCCGCAAACCAATTGCGCGCAGACCAGCAACGTA
The DNA here is from genome assembly GCF_030449975.1 of Polyergus mexicanus. Classification (NCBI taxonomy): domain Eukaryota; kingdom Metazoa; phylum Arthropoda; class Insecta; order Hymenoptera; family Formicidae; genus Polyergus; species Polyergus mexicanus. Next base: position 4,226,026 of record NW_027223346.1, read on the forward strand.
CGCAATGTTCGTTGATTTTGCCGAAGGTAGTTAAAAACATTTTTATAACAGCATGAAAGGGGAGTACGCGCGCACTCTCGCCGACTCAATTATTTTTACACAACCGACGACGCCCCCGAAAATCATTTCCCGTTGAATTTTGTCGCCCAAGATTTCCCCGGGCGAAAATTTCAGCGTGAATTTCTTTATATTTTCCGGAACATCGGTTCCGAAACGGAACGAACGATGGGCTCGCTCGTTTTGCGCTCTCGCCTCGCGAAGACTCAGGTCTGATTTATTTCGCAGAAACGTTTATATCTCAGTGACGCTGCTGTCGCGCTTCAGCAGAGTATTATTTATGAAATATGAGAGTATTCAAAACTCTTAGAATGCGTAGATCTGGGAATGTGTATATATGCAGCTTGTGTTTTTTTAAACGATAGAGTTTACGACGCGCGAATAAAATAAATATTATATTATCTATAACATCATATACAAAATACACAATTTGCATATTATAATATTTAAAATATTTGTCGATATATACGTGTGTGTGTGTGTGTGTGTAATGTCGATGTGGCGCGTATATAATTTTATGCGAAGCTCTTTTCATCAATTTGCAGACAAAACTGTCTTTTTTAACGCCCATAACGCTTATGCATTTCCAATATACAAATAATACGCTTCGGGATCCATACGTTCCAGAATGCTAATCGAAAGTGAGTAGCACACGTTCGGATTCCCGCGCCAAGTGCTATTTTATCCCCTCCCTTTTATTCTTTTTACCTTTTTTTTTTATCGCCCCAGCAATTGGAATTGAGTCGTGACGAGTCCCGTCGGTGGTTTCAGTCGGCAGATCCCTGAAAATCCCCATCGGGATCGTTGACCCCCCTTTCTCCCCCCCCCCTCTCTCTCTTCCTCTCGAGTATCCCGCGAGTTCCGAAGTGGTAAAAGGAAGAGCGGCGAATTGCGATGGTGCAAGGGGGACCGGGGAGAGAAGAGCGAGAGAACGAGAAACGTGGCGTAGAGAGAAAGAGAGGATGGAGGTGTGCATTCCATATCGATACTCTCCTATACTCGAGCTATCCTCTCGCAATATCGTTCGGTATATCACCATCACGTCTGATCGAACTGCTAGTTTATACCTATACGACTCATAACGATTCTCGAGCGTGGGAAAGAAAGGAATCTCTCTCTCTTTCTCTCTGTGCCTCTGCCTCTCCCTTTCATTTCCTCTCTCCTTCACTCTGTCTTTATCTCTCCTCACCCCTTCCTCTCTATCGCCGTCTAAATATCATTGAGAGAACTTGAGAATATTGGGTGAGATGAGGTTAAACAAGGTGATCTCGCCAGTAATCTCCCAAGTCGAATAAAACTTCTTCCCCCTTTCGAGATGGCAAATCTAAACCACTGATATCAAAAAGATGTCAGAGAATTTCTCGATAAGCAGTTATAAATATCATCGATTTAACGTGGGTTTATTGATTCTTGTTTCCATTACATCTTTAAAATTTTCTTTATTAGAATCTATTTAAAATAATTCGTAAAAAAAAAAAAAATCTTTGTCATCTACTTATACTTTTATCAATGTCTATTGACTGTAAAGTCGCGTAAACATACAAATTAAAATCAGATTGATTTTGAAACCTCCTCAATGTGTCTTATAATCGTTTACGGATTCCAAAACTTAATTACAATCCTTCAATTTTGATCGTCCAATCCTATCGCATTTTTTTTTTTTTTTATATCATAAAATCACCGTCATACTCTTTCATCTTTTTACTACTGCCTTCTCGGGGACAGTACTCGACTTTCTATATAATATTTAATTTCTTCCATCTCGATGGAACGACGTTAGTCGCGCGTTCTACGTTGAAAATATCGATTTATCATAATGACTTAGAAAAATCTTCTCCAACAGATTGCGTGACCTCCTCGAGCGACGATGAGGAATCTGTTACGCGAATCGGCTTCGTAGGGGTTTTAATCCCATAATGGATCTGACAAGAGTGATTATCTGCGCGCGTCCTTCGGCCAGTATAATCACGCCTGCCATTCCAGCGCCGGAAATCAATCATGCGAGTTAATAACGTTAGGAATCGGCGGGTTGTTATAAATCATTCGGTGCAATGCGCGAAAATGAGCCCGTGTCATCTCAGATAGGTATATAAATATTGCAGTAAGGTGTCGAAAAATATTCAATAAAATGATACAACGAAATATACGTAACAGAAACCTTATTGTAATCACTTGTCAAAAATTTTAATGAAATATAAATATGTTGCAAAAGTGAGCGCGCTATATGAAATTAATATTTTCGAAGCATTGTTCGAATAATAAATGTTTAGTATATTATAATTTCATTCGAATATAATATTTATCATATTACATATTATATATCTCATCTTTATAAATATGGCACATAACAATATGCATATTTATAGCTATTATACTATTATACGTATATCACAAAATATATATTCCGACCGATTTTAAAGAGCTAGACCGACAAATGAACGCGATTACAGAGAAGAGCACGTGGAGTTCGCGGAGTTTAGTGGAAACGTCATTGACGCGGTAACAGGTTCCCAGGCTGGATCGATGGCGCGTTCTTGTATGTGAACAAAAAAAATTTACTAGCTGCGGATACGTCACAATCGAAACGGACGAAAATGGAAACGTCGGCGAATGCTGAATGAAGCCCGCGAATAAAAACGACGACGCAATCGCCGCGGTGTAGTAATTAATGAAAATATTTCCTCGCAGCTATCTTTTTTTTTTTTTTTATAAACTAACTAATTATATATGTGGATTCAATATCTATCTTCCCGTCGACTGAGCGTCGAGAGAGCAACGGCGACGATCATCGAATTAATTTTATCTCGTAGAATTATCGATAGAATGTAGACAGCGTAAAGAAAAATGTGCACGACTATATAAAGACGATCTTTCTCTATCGCATATTTAATCAGATTATAATGTCAACTTGCTTTTTAAAAAGTTTTCGATAAAATAAAGTTGGCCCCGGATGTCTTTATTTCCAAGAACACGTCCTGTTTCTCGTTTCTTTTTTTCTTGAGATATCTTCAAATGTACTCGCATGTCCCAGTTTTCCATTTAAAAAATATGAAAAAATTATATACATTTTATTCCTTCCATCTCCTCTACGCTGTTTTATTAAAATTTTAATAATACTAAACAGGATATTATATTGATTCCACCTCTTACTGAAATTTACTGAAACAATATTTACACATAAATGTGACATGTATGCATATGCTATGTACAGTATGCACATTAAATAATTATAAATAATCAATAAAATGCAATAATTTTGGTTATAAGATTATAAAAAATTAATGTCTTGATTTTTTTTTTTTTTTTTTTCCTAAAAATTAGAGTCTTAGTTTTTTCTCACTATTATCATACAAAATCAATTACGATGAAATATTGTATTTATCTCTTGTGATAAAATTATTGGAGAATTCTCGAAGATTAAGAAATTAAAATAATTGAATAATAATTTTACACAATAGTTATATAAAATAGATTTACTCATATTTTATACATGAAAGTTTCAAAAGCAAAAAGGATAAATAAATAGATTTATTTCTTAAATGTTTTTAATTTATAATTTTTACTTATCAAAACATTTATTACTAATAATAAATATATAGAAATCTGACAGCGATACAACATATTAGTTTGGATTTTTATGAAAAGAGCAAGAATTTATGTCAAATTCAATATGTATACTTAGATGAATCCTAACAGTTTGAAAAGTGGCAAAAGAAATGGATAATAAATTTGATATGGGAATATCAACTGTTTGGTGTATACACAAAAGACACCCTGTAGATGCCTGCGGGTAAAATGATGTCAAAAAGAAATCGCATCCCGCGGAATCCGAACGCGCCGCGGAAAAACGACGCAACGGAATTCCCGACAAAGTGCACCGGTTTTGCGGCTCTCTGTGAATCAGCCGCAGCCCTTCCTATCCCTATCCCGCTTTGTTTACCTTATTCAACTGCTCACATCTCACATCTTATATAGAGTGTACAAAAAATAATGCTGATTCTAGCGAAAACAAAATTTACCGAAATGAGCAATATGCACTTTATTGTTATCGAGGTAAATATTGTTATCTAGGTTCAATTATTCAAGAACTGATTCTATCAGCATGCAATTTATTTGTCTTTATTATAAATTTAGTAAACGATAAAAGCAGCAGAGCCTATTTTTCTTTCTCGTGCCGATTTTCAAATGACGTCCAATGCAATTTTGAAATCATAAAGTAAATGAAATGATACAATGATTCTTAATATGTACATGTCTGTGATAAAATTAATAAGTATAAATAAAATTATTACCGAAATTGTTGTAAATAAAATTCCAAAAAGAGGTTCGCCTAGATTTGAAAATTGTTTTTTGCACACCACGTATATTGACACCCTCCCCGTATCTCTGCCCTTCGCAGAGCGTCGTCAATCTTCGGCTGCAGCTCCTTCGAATTGCGCTTACTGTCATCGTTCGCATTTCTCACGACCCACGCACGACGCGAACTAGATTTGGCAAACGTCGCAAAAGGAAACTTTATTCTCAGACTGTTAACGCTGCCGCGATTCGAACAAGACGATTCGTCTTTCTTGCGTATGTGTGTATGTGTGTGTGTTGTCTCACGTCTCTTATTCTTTATTTATCATCAAAACCCAAAACCTACTGAAATCATAGTAAATGTTATGATAAAAAAATCGTCTTCCCCCATTCGCTATATAATGCAAAATTTTATACAAATTTTATACAATTTTAGATAAATTTATTATCTTGCATTAATATTTCTTATATGCGAATAAATCATTCAATAAAATAAATAGTTTAAAATAAATGTTATAAAATAACATTTTTTGAATAAAAATAAATTGGATATAAAAAGGAAGAAGAAAAGAGAAAGAGAGAATGTGTGTATGTATGTGTAATATATGACAAAATTTTTATAAAATTAATTTTGAGATATTTTATTCGATTTTTGATTTTCTGAAAAATATGAATTTTTGCAAGCAGCAAACGTTGAGATTAAACGATCCGTTCAACACTTATGTTGCGAATGAAATATGCCAAGTTTACGCGTTTCCCATCTCGAAATCGTTTCGTGAGATGGAAAAGATCGATCGCAACGTGCAGCATGGCGATTACTCGACGCTGTTTTCGTATTCTCCTCGGAAACAAGCGGCCGCAAGTGTACGTTATATCGTCTGCCAATTTGCTATTCAATCAAGCAGATCACTGGAATGCAGTTTAAAGTTGTTCCATCCCAATCTCGTCTTCGCGAGTTTCGCGCAATTTCGCGTGGAGGCATACACATACATATACGCATATATATATATGTATATATATACATATACATCCGTTTCCAATTTCTCTTTTGCGAAAGAGTCCGCTTATCCATCTCGCAAGGAAAACGCGGTTGCTGCGCAACCGAGATTCGTCGTCTGCGTGGTTTCATCCGCGGTGAGATGCAGAATATAAGCGTACGAACGAAACCTAGATGGAAGAAAAAGTTATATACCCCATCCTCCTGTCCTCTCTTATTACCGAGATATTCATGCGAAGAAATCGGAGATCATTTCCAAATCACGCTGTAATTTGCTCGTTATATAAATGAAGTAAACAAAAAATAATTTATCTTGGAAGACAAAATGATACTTCAAAAATAAAACGAACATGAAATAACTTGACACTTGTAAAAAAAGTCATATATGTTTCATAATAATAAAAAAATACATCAATGTACAATTCGTAAAAAGCGTGAAAATAACCACAGTTCCACTATTCTCCATGCAAATTCTCGTATGAATGATATGCATGAATAAGACATGCGTGTCAAAATTGAAAGATGCGATAAAAATAATACGATCGTAAAATTAACAGGAATAAAATGTTTAACTTGTAAATATTTTGACAGCCGTTCTGATCGCGAAACCGGTATAAAGAAAAATCTTTATTCCGCTAATATTTTATTAGAAAATTCCGTACAACGCGACAGAATCTGTTTATTATCGGGACCCATTTATTAGACGCAATACGGATCGCCATAGTATGAAAATATTTAGCGCGCATTATTCGCCTCGTAAAGAGCGCCTACGTTAATTAATCATGTCGTATCTTTATGCATCTCCGGCCGAGTAACAAGATTATGTTCCCTATTCGCATGCATACCGTCCCAGATCCATAATCATCGCCGTCGAAAGACTCGCTTTTACGATAGATCTTTTTTTTCGCTTTTTCGAGCGGCAAACGCAAATTGTTTATGTATGAGAACGTTCTCGTACGCGGACTCATGGAAATTACTCCCAAAGCACAGTCATGAACAGTACAGGCAACATGGTACTCCTCCGAATCTAGGAGGAAAATGTCGCAACGGTCAGTAATTTATATTCATAGAGAAGCGTTCTTTTATTTTGAATTTTATATCTCCCAAGTGTTTTTTATTTAAATCGAGAGAAAAACACAGATTAAATAATTAGTATTAATTTTCTATGAAAATGTTTTTTCGGAGATTTGTTGGATTTTTATAACATTTTATGTAACAAAATCAATTTTGAATTTTCTAAATGTCGCTTCGTCGAGATATTAATGTATATATATATATATATATGTATATATAGATTAAATACTTAAAAAGTATATGACGATATTTCTGCAATATATGATGTCCTAAAACTTATATACATATATATATGTATATACACATATATACATATATATATAATGTCTATAGAAAGATGTAAAGACAAGAAATTTTAAAGATCTTTACTTATATGCATTATAATATTATCAATTTTTCACGTATCTAATATAATATAATAATCCAGTATAATATAATTTTTTCATTTTCAATATTCTTAACTATAAAACTTAATAAAAGTTCAAATAAATTTTTTTATGATAAAATGTAATAATGACTTCTGAACAAGAAAATTGCTTCTCCGAGAAAAAAAACTCTTCTTTCTCAAAATAATTTTTTTTTTTTTTTTTAAGAGAAGCTTTTTCGGGAAGGATTATCACACGAGAGATGAAAATATTCAGATCATGAGATTGAATTTACGTGAACACAAGTACGACGCAGGCAAAACCTGTCATTCTATTTTACGAGGTAACGACAAGGCAGACGGAGAGTGAATTTTTCGCAGGCTCTCTACATCTTTTTTCCATCACTATATATCTCTCTCTTTTTCTCTCTTTCAATCGAAGAAGACCAAGGAAACCGATAAACGGTCTAGACCCGATACGATTAGCCTGTAGATAGGTCGGAGGTGATAAACTCTGATGATGACGCCTTGACCCAGCGCAAGCCGCGAACTTATAAACGAAACAGAAATGTCATTCGAGCTGTCATTAAAACTCTCTGATATCTTCAAGATTCATCGAACGCGCTACCGTTTTATAAAATCTGTTACTCACTTTCACATGTTTTTTATACGAATAAAATAATTTATTATTATAAGTAAAATATACATTATAATAGAGAGAAAGAGAGAGAGAGAGAGAGAGAGACATATAATACTTGATTAAATTCACATTGCTCTCGTGTTGATTCTCATGTAATTAATTTTTGATTAATAGTATTTTGCATTATAAAGTTATCTACTAAAAATTATAAAAGCGCGAAAATTATATTACGTAAATTCCGCGCGTTGAAATTTTATTCGTCGTATTTCAATCGTACATATGGTTTTACATTGCATGAGAATTCTTCAAAATATTTCCACGTGTCAAATAAATTACGCATGTGTTTTATATCAGTTTTCAAATATAAAAATATATATATTTTATCATAGAATTTTTCTATTATCCATTCGAAATTACATACAGATATATATACGTATATATATATATATATATATATATATATATATGTGTGTGTGTGTGTAAAATGTTTTATCTTTTTATTGTAAGGATTTAAAAAAAAAAAAAAAAAGAGTTTAACATTTCATAGACGATCAACATATTTTAAACATAATAGATGTGAATTTACTTGAAATTATTCTTAGGTCGGAAAGAGTTAAGAATTATCAATCTCACTGACTACACGAATGCAATTTCCGCCTTCGATCGAAGAGGAAGTAGCAGATACAAAATTGATATAGTTTAATCGGTTCTGAAACTAGATCGCAGATATATGTATATATATATATAGCGTTGGAAATAATGATAGGACCGTTTTACGGATATCATGAAAACTTTTACGAGAGTACTCCCGATCGAGATATGGAAATACGAACGATTGGTATAATTACCGTATAAGAAAACATTGTTGCAAGACGGCGGAATGCCCGAACAATCTCGAAGAGCACGTTCGTAAAATGTATAACAGATAAAATACCATTAAATACGAACGAGGAAAGAATAGCGCTTCAATTGCGATTAATGACGTTAATTCCATTTTAAGATCTTCTAAATTGTTCTTTAAAAGAGACTTCTTGCAATAACGTATTCCAGATACGATAGCGTAGTTAACGTTATATATCGCTTGTACGTCAAATGATACGATCATAAGTCTAAATGAGAATTGCTATGACAATTTATTACAGTATAACATTAAATCTAGAACTTCGACATGCTATCGTGTATAAACTATACGCTATTGCACAAAAAAATATTTTAATAACTTTCTCTTCTAACAAAATTAATAAAGGAACAATTTGCTAGGAGGACCTTTTTTGCCGTGTCAAGGAAAATAATTATCTGCTGTAAGGTAAATTAATGTAATAAAAGCGTCACTCATTAATCGAACTGTCTATCTTTTAATCTACCTTAAGAACCTGAAATTCCATTAATTAATTATTAACTTAGTGACGGTGAGAGCTGATGATCGGCACCATTCTTAAATTTCTGCGGTGTTTGAAAAAATGACAAATGGAAAGCGGGACAACCGGAAGCTTACTTAACCGGATGCAACAATCTAGATCATCAATTAATCATTAAGCAGACCTTTCGTCAGCAGCGTACGTATATATGCAATTTACATTTAATCGCTCATATTGAGATAGATTCATATATACAAGCGTATATACAATACATGCAAAGCATCTCCCCGGTAATGGGAAGGAGAAAAGTCAAATGAATGGACTCGAGCAAAAGAAAGAGAACACGAAGAGAAAGGTAGCGGAAAGGGAAAGAATAAAATCAAGGAACAAGAGTAGATTAGAATTGAGATAATTACATATCCTAGGACTTATGCAAGTCGCTTCAAGACATAAAAAAAATTATTTACGAAAAATGTAAAAACTATAAAAGTAATGAACAAGTCAAAAATAAAGACAAGATATAGCGATAAAGAAGTATAACAAAATATCGCAAAAAAGAGATAGAAACAGAAATTAAATCTCTTAAAAACTATGAGTATATAGAAAAGAAAAAAGAAAGAGAGGAGAATAATGAAATATGGTAAGAAAAAGGAGAAGGAAAGAGAGAGAGAGAGAGAGAGAGAGAGAGAGAGAGAGAGAGAGAGAACAATAAAGAAAGATCTTTGAATGCAAATGTATGGGAAAAGAAGAGAGAAAAAGAGAGAAAGAGAGAGAGCGCGAATCAAAAGTCGAAGGACGGCAAGGTATTAACGAGCAAGAGAACAAAGAGGGAGCGAGTGAGAGAGAATGGAAGGAACAGTGGCCAGGAAAGAGGGAAAGAGGGAATGAGAGAGGAACGTAGGGGAAGTAGGAGAACGAGGACCAAGAGCGGAACGAAGAGGCCGCGAGTCTGACGGGAAAAATCAATAGCGGCGAGAGCCGGCGAATCCAACCCGTCCAACCCTCTCCTCTCCTCTCCTCTCCTCTCCTCTCTCGTTCCCTCTCTATACCCGTAGCCGCCTTCCTGCGCAAACCCCTGCTTCATCGCGTGCCCTCTATCTCCGTCTCGCTTTCGGGGTCGAACCCGAGCCCACGCATCCACACGACCGCCCTGGCGTACCAAGCCTCTTCCTCCTCTCCCCCTCCCTCCCCCCTGTCCTCTCTGTGCCCTCCCGCGACGTCGATAGACCCCTCGAACCTCCGCGGAAATCGCATACCGCGGAGGTTGTACGAACGGCAAAACAAGAGTACTCGCCTTATTCCGGGACCTTTCGCCCCAATCTTTCCCCCCCCCCCCGCCCTTCACCTCCGATTTCTCCCTTCTGCTCGCAGATAACGAGACCGAAGGTCAGGGCTAACAGGATCCTCCGGGATGTCCGTGATGAAGCTGAGAGCTTCAAAGAAGGATACGAGGATACATTGTTTAAAAGTGGCACAGATGTGGCAGACAATAAATAATAACAGTGTTACTTTTTTAAGACCAATAATAAGCGAGTTCTTTAAATGCGAAAGAGAGGCACGTGTATATGCGAGATATCTTTTATAAATATTATTTGACAAATATTATGACAGCATAAACCTATTATAACACTAAATTCTACGAGTTTTGTTTACACGTTAAGCAAAGTCGTTACAAGACAAAAATAATATCGCGCGTGTATGTTTTCATATTATAAACTCGATGCAATACAATACATATGCAACTCAATGTATATGCATATTAGACTCAAGTATAAGATTCAAAATGCATATTCAACTCTTGAGTATCACAAAATTTCATATTAACGACGATCACACATGTAAGAATGTCAATGTAAATGCCTTGAAAACAAAGAGACATTAACAACTGATATTGACACGACGATAACATCGAAGACACAGCACCGTCGACTAATTATCCGATACTTCGCGGTAAAAAGTTTCGCTGTTAAAAATGAAACCGATCAAGCTAAAGTTTCAAAAGGCGAAACTGCGAAAGGTAAAAGGTACCGAACTTATCGTTAGATCCGAAACGGTTAAGCCTGCGCACGAAATCACGGCCGTCATGTCGTCGCGCTCCTTTTTACACGCTCGTTTTACAAGTGTACCAGAACGAGAATACCAGCCGGCGAGGTTGCCACGCAGGAATTTGAATACAATGGGCCGGTCTGAATTTTTATCGGCGCGCCAATGTAAGCTCGCGAATGGAACAACGAACGAATGCAAATCCCGACGTCAATTAAACTTTAGTCACACCATCGGCTATTTCCATTGTCGGGATCGAGCCCACTATATTATTGGCGACCATAAATGTATAATTTTAATTTCGCCAATCTCTCATGTACGACGTCGCATCGGAATAGAAGCGATGACAAAATTTTGAAATAAATTAAAAATATAATAGATAGTTAATATATACGTTAAAAAGAAATGTAATTAATATAATACTTGATTTTATATATATCGACAAGTATAAAAAGTTAACAACAGATTTTAATAAATTGACAACTGACATTTAAAGAGACAAATAAAGACACAGTATTCGCGTGCACGTTGTGCGATTTAGGCTTATCGTAATTTTGTTCAAAGGATCGTGTCTCTTAAGTTAATCACCCCGCCCTACTATTTTTACAATACATCAATTCTTCAATAGGATTTTTGAAATATGAGCTACGTCGTTTTTAAAATAGACGTTTTATTTCTGGAGGAACGTCGACAGACAGGCAACTGCTAACTGTCGCGATCAACGGTTCTTTCTTTCAAAACGTCAACGTCGACGTGACTAGCGCTGACGATTTGTCTCCACTCGCGGAAGCGTCTCGAAGATTTCGCGAAGTAAAGGCTCGCGTTCTAAATATACGGAACCTCTCGTGTCGCGCGCGGGGAACCGAGCGAAACGGCCGGTCATTCCGCATCAGCTTTCGTTAACCTGGTCGCGCGGCGACGCGCCGTCACGCTTTCCGATTTTCGCGCTCACGACACGCTGATATCAGCGACGGATATTGGCAGCAATACTGTACAATGTTAGGACGAGAAAAAAAAAAAAAACGTATAAATAAATCCTTCCCCTAAACAGTCGTCTGTTATATGATTATTATCCATACACAAACTTATATATTTATAAAAGATAAATGGACGTAAACGAAATAAAGCATAAATAACAAACTAAATATAAATGTATGTAGACGTATATCAAATGTATGTCAGCTTGCATTTTTAATTCTTTGTCACGCTCTGGAACAATATATAACTTTCCGCTGCAAAAACCTTTCTTTTAAAATCATTCATTATTTCATTGTTACGATACGAATTTTCGTAGGTTGAACAACTTTTATGAATACAGCTAAATATAGAGTGCTATAGAATGTAATGCATAAATGGAAACAATGTTATGTAGTACAGTAGGGCAGAAAATATTCTATGAACATCTGTGAGCGGTTTTGTTTGTGGATTACCGTGTGATTTCAATGAAAGCGGATATTCTCTATATGCCTTCGGGCATATTACATTCTCTATAGTAAAAAGCGGAGTCCGACGAAACTGACATATCATTCAAAACGAGAATTATGAGGCAAAAAAAAAAAAAAAACCAGAACTGTTATCTTTATTTACGTCTATTTTAAGATTATATTAAATACATGTGGATACCTTTAGATATTTATTTTAATTTTATACATATTTATTTCTAATTAAATTTCATCTTTACATAGCGTTAGATGTAATTGGTCGAAAGCATTATCTAATATGCGCTGTACAATGTCGCGTACTATCGGTTTCAAAAGAGTTAATCAAAATCCTAATCTACGGCATTTTAAATATGATATTGCAAGCAGCATTTTGACTTTGTAAAGATCTTTATACGCTGTCCTCGCGTGATTTATCTTGCGTCGTTATTAAGCGCGCGACCCTGCCCTAAGCCAGGGAAACACGTGTAAGCCCGACGATATTACGCAACTGTGCTTCCGCGGTCTTTCGTGGAAGCTGATTTTGCAGCCGCGGTAATTTCGGCACGTCTCCCTTTATTGCACATATCAAGTATGTAAGTGCAGCATCTCTGCCTGCGTGTCGGTGATCGCTCGATTAATTCGCGAGTTTACGCTATGAATTGAGATGCGAAATTGTTTTCTTCTTACGCGACTTATGTTCCTTTTCAATACCTCTCTGTTTTACATGCGAAACATTTTTCATAAAAATAAAAAAAATAAAAATAACAGAATCAACGACTTAAATTTTTCAATGCTCGTAGAAGAAAAAGAAATAAAGAAAAATACACGAAGAGAAATGTTTCTTTAAAGAAAGTATTAGTTTATAACGATGATGTATTACACACGGTTACTTGCTCGTAGCAAATCATGTGTTTCATAATGCGTGTTAATTCGGTAACTGAGTATCGAGCGTAATACCGATAAAAATATAGAGAGAAATCGAGAGAAGCGAACGACTTGCTCTCTCGCAACTTCAATTATGCACAACGGCGTTTTTGCAAATGCAAATGCTATATGCTCTACTAGTATCTAGCCGTGCATTAACGTCATTAAGGTAATATCGTCGCTTCCGCAACCCGGGCGTAACGATTGCGACGTCGTTTACCGCATTCCTACCGATTTCCTTGATTTCAATTAACACTAACTTCTTGAATCTTAATTTACATTTATATTACTCGAGAATAAATGTATTGTACATATGTGCAAATTCTTTGATAAACAGTCGTCGAGTTTTTCTCATAAAATTTACCTTACGCAATTTTTAAAATAAACGAATCGTATAACTGTGTCTCTTAATAATTGTAAAATTTAAATTTTCAGTGAGCAGATTAAGCAGGAAACTAAAAGAAAAGCGCAATTTGAAAAGAAAATTCCAACAAGTTTCGTAAAGCAAGTTAGTACAACAATAGTTCTTTTTTATGTTCTACAGATAATTTATTTTTCAAATTTTACCCAAAATTCATTTCTTTATATTCGCGCATCTCTCTCTCTCTCTCTCTCTCTCTCAAATTTTATACTTCTATATATTTATAACAAGAAATAATCTTCTCTACAATACTTTCCATGTCTTGAAGAGTTATATACATAGAAAACTCTGGCGTGTCCAAGCGTCATCCTTCTCTCGACGTTACGCGAAAGGATCAAAGGTCCATGCGAGTTTCATTTTCCCATTTCATGTCGCGCGCTTACGTAAAGGCTTCTATCCTCTCGAGGGTCCGTTCATTCTCCGTTAAAATATCGATCGAAAGAGAGCGAAGCAGAATGGTTTCCTCTTCACTCTCCCACAGTCGGAAACGGATCCTGCCGCGAAGGAGGCGAGAGAGCAAAAAAAGAGCAAAAATAAAATCGTCTTACTATTGGACCAACGGAATATGGGACACGAGGAGCGTAAACACTTGCAAAAACCTGTGATAAAACCGCCGCCGGAAATTTCATCGAATTTGACAACTTACAGTCCGTTCCACGGAAATGGGTTTGCACAAAGATGTTGGCGTTTCATTCGTTGTTGCGGAATGAAGGAATAAATGAAACGGAATAAAAACGCGAATCGTATCAATGAAGTAATTATTTTCATATATGGATGGATATTACGTCACGGTTTGATATCGCGATAGCGAAATGTCAAGTCTAAAACGCATGATTCGAGACACCGTAGAAAAAAATATTTTGAATTATAAATTAAATCTCTCTATCGAAATATGAAAATTTTGCGATCGAACTTTGAAATCGAACCTTACGTGTGTATTAAAATTTCAATATTTTAAATCCCGAACATTTTGTGATTGATTGTGATCCTAAAAATGTTGAAACCTTAACGTCTCTTGGAACTTGGGACTCTTAAAATACATACATAGTTAACTTAATCGAAGATCAAGAATTTTAATTAGAAGACAGATTAACTAATGGTGAATTTACATTGCAAGCCGGGCGTTGTTGCTGCCATTTAATCGCGAGATTTTGCTTGCGAGGGAAATTAATAACTTTAGCGCGACGAGCCCCATTTCGAACCCTCTCCGAACGTCTAATCGATATTCAATTTTACGCCATGCGCTGTCTAGCGTGACTGGCGTCGCCGTTTCGATGGCATCAATTATCCTAGGCATCGGTATTTTGATGGATGGCATAATTCTCTCTCCGCGTCGAATATAATATTCTGACTGCCGCGACTTTGCGCACAAATAATGCCGCACCGATTCGCGTTAACTAGACTGCCCTACATTGCGGATTGTAAAGCAACAATATTTAGATGGATAGCTAGTCTTTCCTCGGGTTATGACAGCCCTCGTAGCTGCACTGCGACAGAAGGTACGATGTAGGGTATCTAGCGAATACACGATACAATTTGCCTATATTATTTAAATAGTTGTATAGCCGTAGTAGCAGATATAGTTAAAATATTTCCGGTATTTATATCAAATTTTTAAAATATCCTCTCTCTCTTTCATTGAAAAATATTTTCGAAATTTATAATTTTAAGATCTAAACTATACGCTCTCTCTTGGATTTTCTAAAATCTCCAAATTTCAGGAAACAAATATTTTCAAATTTATAAATATTAAGCTTTTTTTTTAATATGCTGTAATTGTAATATTCAAAAATATCAAAATTCTAAAAGCTTCGAAAATGTCACGATTTAAGATTTTTCTTTCTTTCTTTCTTTCTTTCTTTTTTTTTTTCAAATTTTGGGACTACAAAGTCGATGTTTTATATCAAATTCTGCGATTACAGGACCAAGTTTAAAAATTTCCAAATCAAATTTTTCTCTTGTACATTCACTTTTCGTACTCGAATAAAAATCTTGCTTCGAGACATATGCTACAATCCTTTACTATTGATTATTTTTAATATATGTTACGTAACTATTATTAGTATACATAACGATACATCTGAATAACGATTCGCTTGAAAATTACGCTAAACCGCTGAAAGAAACATATAAGATAAATAATTTTATCTACGCTTTCAGTAAAAGAGAGAAAGAGATATAGCTCCATCATTCTAACAAGATAAATTCCCTCGATACGGTAAAGATTCAGTTCGTCAAGTACTAAGCCTCGACGACGTCGATAGTCGAAGGCGATGGTAAGTAAGCGTCGAGTGCTCTATTCAATGTCACGGCATCGCACGGAAAGCAGCTTCCTCACGCTTCGCCAATAATCGCAGTGACAAGATTTTAGCGCGTAATAGGTTACGGATAATTATCCATAATCGGTCTTCGAAGACAGAATTGTGGTCGACGAGGGACGGAGAGCAGAGGGCCTATGCTTTACAGTGGTAGCCTTTCATCCAGATTCCTTCTGAAAAGGACAGAGAGAGAGAGAGAGAGAGGAAAGGGGGCAACCATCGTTTTCAACGACCCTCATAGACAGAAATTACTCCGCTCCGGCTGTATCTGCTCGCAGTCCGTATCCACTCACGACCCCTGAAGGAACCCCCGGTCGAGCCGGAGGTAACTATCAACCAACCCTCAAACGATATTCAACGGTGCAACCTGTTACGTTGACGTTTGACTACGAGTGATTGACCGATCGGCCAAACGCCAGCGATATGATAGACGAGAAACCAATGCGTGTATCGATATTATGATCCGCCCTCCAGAAGCTTCAATACTTGCCTTTTCAGTATTTACCTTTTGATGTCAAACGGTACACGTCCAAACAACACACTAGTCTCGTAGACTTTTAAATGTATGAAACACTACATGTTTTTACTATCGCTTTCTATCGCCTAAACGAAAGTAAAAAAGGCGATTTCGAAATCAATATAATAGTTTGATATATTAATAATTTTAGTAATTAATAAAATTTTCCTGGAATTTCAATCTAGAAAATTTAGAAATTAGAATCAATTTTTTGAATATTCCTACTTGTCATGTCTAAATATGTACTCCTTAATCTTTATCAATAAAATTTTAGCTTCTCAGCTTATACGTCGTAACCTAAATCGCTTATGAATAGCGGTTATGGCGATACTTTCTCTTCGTTCTCTTTCCTCCCGGTATAAAGCGACGCGCGCGGCACTAAGGACGTCTAATTAGTGGCGGCGGTACATTCATTAAGGCCGGTGGAGAGTCCTTTAATTCCACGGTACAGTTTCGTCTGATTTACGTCCTCGGTGTCGCTGCTGCACCCTCGACATTTCTTAAAGCGAATTCGCACGAATTTCACTCTTGATCATCGTCCCGCATAAATCGTTCAGAATGAAACAAGAGCGAATTATATAAATAATATTTCTATAATAATAATCGTTCGCATCGGTCGAGTAAGTAGAGAAAATATTTACAAACTTAATTAATCAATTAAGTTTAAGAATTTAAACAAGTATTTATAGTGTATGTACCAAGAATTCAAATATATACAAATATGTCGATATTCAACTCTATAGATAATTATATATATATATATACTTTTATATTAATTGCGACTTTTCTCTCTCTCTTTCTCTCTCTCAACACATAAAATAATTCCATTATAATTTATAAATAATGCTAACAATTAACCCGCAAATATAATCTAGATTAACTTTACGAGAAATGAACCAAAAACGTATATATATATATTTCTTATCTTCCTGGCAAATTTCTTAACCCGATTGTAAGACACAAAACTTTCAAAACTCATCGCTTACTTCCTCCTCCGATTAATCGAACGAGTGAGTTCCAATCTTTTGACAAAGTGATTATCGAACGATGCATCCGCATCTATACGTAAAAACATCTTCGAGCATTTTCGTGCAATCGAGGTTCGTTCATATATCGATCCTAGAGCTTGTGGTATTAATGTGTGTATGTGAATAGTGGAAGCGAGCGGTAAAGGTGTAATCGAATGGGGTTGATCGACAAAAACCACCCACGGATAGCAATATCTCTCTATACTAAACTATACTCGCCCCGATAAAACAAAATACAATAAATTCAACTGACAAACTTCTCTTATAATAGAATATATATATATATATGCTAACGAAAGTAAAAAAGCAATTCCAAAATCAATATAATAGTTCGATAAATTAACAATTTTAGCAATTAATAAAACTTTTCTAGAATTTCAATCTAGAAAATTTAGAAATTAGAATCAATTTTTCGGATATTTTTACTTACGTCTAAATATATTACTCCTTAATCTTTATCAATAAAACTTTAACAAAATTAATATTATTCAGTTAATAATATTATTAATTTCATATTTACAATATTAAGTTACTTTTCAACTTATTTGTAGTTTCCTAGCTTTATTAAATAAATTTTTAATAATATTAGAAATATACATGTAGGAAACTAAGTAGAAATAAGTTGAAAAGTAACTTAATATTGTAAATATGAAATTAATAATATTATTAACTGAATAATATCAATAATACATAACTGTATAGTAATTATTTATTCACTTTGTAAATATTAATATTAATAACGAAATAAGTATATAAGTTACTTGAGCGTGTTTCCCGCTTTTAGATTCATTCCATGTTGCTCCGATTCTTTATGATACTGTACAAAGGCTTGTTCCATGACGTAGAAAAGAACATCGGTCAAAAGTTACAATAATCGAATTTTGAATTTCTCGAACGATACTAATACGATTTGGAACAAAATAGAACAATAGACGTTTTCCCATTTCGGAGAAGGATAAACCTATTGCAATTGGTCAAAAGCGAAGCGGGTCAAACTCAACGGGAAAGTGCGACGATGATTTCGAGCTGCGAATATCGTATAAGATATAATTTAATATAGTTCGCCAAATGTGTTCGCCCGGATGTAAAGCCATTTGAGCGAATGCAAAACGTAATCACGGAATAACCGGGCAAAACGAGCTTCGCAAACTTACGTATCGAGCAAGCGTTTTCGTGAAACAGCGATCAGGCAACTTTTCTTACGATCTACGAAAAGGAACTATATGATTAAAATATGATAAGGGAAATTGTATGATAAAATATAAATTCCAAGAAATAATAAAGAACAATTTTTCTTGCAAATAACTTATATGAAATAAACTATATTGTATATACAAGCTGTTTTAAAATATATATATATATATATCTAATTCAAGAAAAGTAAATTTATTTAAAAAATCGGAGAATTACGAATATTTATTAGAGGCGAAGTTTGTAGGCCTTACTGATATGAACGTGACATTTTTCTTCATTAGCTATTATCAAAGCATTATACGCAAGAAGCTAGCAATGTGTGCTAACGCATGTCCCGTATACATGTTAAATACATATCTAATTCACCTTCGATCCCGTATGATTCTTGAAAGTTCTCTTATGACGTCGTCATTTTCTCCTCGTGACAGGGCACGTGACCGCGCACGCGGCGCGACGCGACACACACGACCGATCGATCACGCATGCATGCACGCGTGATGCACTTACTGCTCGAGGGATGAGGCGGAAGACGTAAGGAAAGATGTTTCTTTCCCACCTACGAACACGTAGGAAGCGTACATAGTTCTACCTGCTACATTAATTTCTACCGCGCGACGCGTTCACGCGAACGAGCTCTTGTTGCGTTGCCACGACTTCGACAAATTGACGACGTGAATGGAAGAGAGACGCATATTTAGCAATTCATCATCATTTAGTTACATGATATTCATAAGAACGGCATTACACGGATACATGATCTCCTGTTACATTCACCTGACATTGAGGTAATCTAGAAGTGTAGTTATATGAAAGTACGTATATCTAAGATCTTGTTTTTATAATATACGAAAGAAGGACGTAACTTGATTTATAGAGCACTTTTTGCATCCACGTCGCCAATCATTTTATGTTCGCACGTAATTAAACTTCCCGCGTCTAATAAACCACATCTTATCTACCCGTTAAAAGAAACATCAAGTTGAAATTGACATTCGTGCGTTTTTGACATTTATCAGTTCTAAGAAAAACATATCTACACTTTTATCATCGGACAAAGCGTCGTAAGAGAAGTTCTTGATAGAGTCATAAGTAAAATTCCATTCAAAACATAAAATAATTACAAATAAATATTAACAGAGATAAATGCTGAGAAGACAGCTAAATCTATCGATTTCACAACGCGTTTATTGCAGGTTTTGTTAATACAGAAATGACAAATATCATTTAGAATCTGTCATATTTTTTCAGCGACATCGGTAAAATTTCAGCAAAAATCGAATAGTCTGTCGGAATGTGATTGGTAGCAAAAATCGAGTCAATTTTCGTTTCGTAATCAAACAGGATATATATAAAATCTATGTATTTTAATTTTGTTTTGCTAGAAACTATCGTTTATAACATTTAAAAAAAAAAAAAAAAAAAAAAAAGAGAGATATGAAGAAAAAAATTTCAATATTTAATCTTTATTTGATTTCATTATAATAACTGTTATTCAAACATATGCTCTCTGGAGGAAAAGAAGATTCTAGAATCGCCTACGCGCGTACTGCCGTGTAAGGATTCGTGTGCATACGCTACACGTGGATTTAAAAATCCGATGGGAATCAGCTGATCGTCTCCGTGGGCGTTTGAAACTTGTTCCCCGCTATGTCACATGACAAACGTGTGCGTAAGCCGCAGCACGTGATCGAGCACGCAATCCTGCGCAACGCAACACGAAGAGACCTACTTTGCGGTAATGGTAATCAGCGACTGGCCCACAGACTTCCATATACAGAGTGTCCCGGAACTATTACTGTGCTGTACTGTTGAACCGCATGAGCTCCTCGATCAATTCCGAATTCATATTTTCTCCATACATACATTTCAGAACAATAATATTTAAGTTGAAAAAAATATTCAAGTTTCTCACAAACTATAAAAGCGACTCAATTAATTTGTAGGAAATTTTTAAAGATTTGCATTAACAGTTTTAAAATTTATGAGACAGTTACAAGAACATTATGGTATACACAATATTCAACATGTTCAGTTCAATATATTGTATTATGAATGCGCTCTTCAAACTAATGCATATTGAAAATTGTTAAATGTGCTTGCAAATTTATTATAAATTGTCAATTAATTATTAAATTATTTTCGTAATTACAATTAATTCAGTTTTCATATAGAGAACGCGGGATTTTTATTCTCACTTTAGTTACGGCTCTGGACATGACAGCGAAATGTCGTGACACCTCGTCACGTAGAAACGGGCCCTAACACGCAATGATCGATTGCGCAACCATGCGATCGTTCCCCCTCGACCTGTCCAATGCGCATGGTCGTGCAGCGGTGCATACCGTTGCATCCTGCCGCGACTGTCACTTCGTTGTACCGGACATGCCTCGTTTGCAATTATTTCTGCATTTCCTCGAAGGGTTTCTTCGCAATCGTTGCCATGACATCAAATTACGACTTTCGATTCGAGCCACGAATTACTTCTTGTCTTTTTATTTTCATACGCAATTATTGCAAATTCAAATCACCGTAAATTTTCACTGGCGGTAACAAAACGATAACCTTTTTCCATTCCGGTGACCGATGTAATCTCAACACGGTATATACGTAGCAATAGATTTTCGATTTAAGACCAATTAAATAAAAGCTAAGAATTAAATAATGTAACAAAATAAGAGGATTTAATCCAATTCGAAAGGATTTACAAAATAACAATATCACGAGGATATTATTATCAGAAAGAGAAAAAGCACATTTTTGACGACGCATTTTCCGTGGGAATCGTTCGCGATTCAATATTTCGATCTCGGAATTTCTTGTCGGAGAAGAACTTTACATATCGAATTTTATAAATCTCGACTGCCGGAGTCGACCGTGTGTCGGGAAGAATCGACGAATCCTCGTCGACACTCGTGGACACTCGGATGCGACACTGACGTTGGCCCGATGCAATAACGCGCGGAAAGACGTGACGTACATCGGAGTGCACACAATGTCTGCCATATTGATTGGCTTGCTCGCTATTACGTAATGTCATTAACACGTCGCTTACACACGCGCCTAACCCCCCCCCCCCCGCAATGTGCAAACCCTTCAGCTTCTATAGCGCAGCGACAGCGCTTCGCTACTCATTTTCCTCCCCCACCGAGGAAATTTGCACGCATAAGCGTAGTATCCCAGCGAGAAACACACGCGGACGTACTAACAGGAAGCAAACAATTCAAAATAGGAAGAAAACAACGAGCGGGGAAGCGGTTATGCGCATATATGCATGCGTCGAGATCAGGATGCGGATGGATGCACAAACGAATGCGACGTGACGCGTAAACCAGCGCGAAATAACGCGTAATGACGTACGTGCGC
Source organism: Polyergus mexicanus (assembly GCF_030449975.1). NCBI lineage: Eukaryota > Metazoa > Arthropoda > Insecta > Hymenoptera > Formicidae > Polyergus > Polyergus mexicanus. Next base: position 4,248,041 of record NW_027223346.1, read on the forward strand.
GCGTGTGCCGCGTTACATTTCTTCTACCTGCAGCGATAATTGGCGATCATCGGTCAAGTTTCAAATACATAAGAAACAAATGATCGCAAAATAGCCAGTATCAGCCAGTGTCTTATAAAAATTCGATTTAAATTAACTATTTTTCTGCATAAAAAAACAATCTATTTATAAGCTCATATGTTTCGTATGTCAAATATATTTGTATTTAAAATGTCTCGGTACGTTTTTAATTTTTAATAAATTCATATCTGTAGTATTTTTGTCCGACTGATTTATTCGTCGCCGTTTTGCTTAAATGGATTTAATTTTCTGACATTTTCATTAACATACTAATACACGAGCTTTAAAAACGTCGTATCCGTGAATAAAATGTAATTAAAAATTTCATTCATTAATGTATATTTGTAATAATTCTAGGACACATCATTTTATAGAAACACTTTAATATCGTAGCCTCTATTACGTGATGCGCAAGCTAGCTGGATCAATGACAATTCTCTGAACTATTACAACTCTCATCTATAAAATTATTTGGCCTAAAATATTTTGTACGCACACCAAAGAGAGTGTGTGTGTGTGTGTGTGTGTGTGTTTCCAAACAGAATCTATATATGATAGTTGATATTTTCATGCATGTCCCACGATATATTCGCTTTTGATAATTCCATCTTTTTTAATCGATCTGCGTAGGCATAATTAGACGTGCGTACGTAATTTGCATTCAAGCGCATGTATAACCGCGTCTCAAAATAAATTCGCGTATTTTATTTTTAGCGACGGCTACATAAGAGTGCATTCATGTCAGATATTGATTCTACATCAATTTGTCGAGCCAATAATTTAACTCGCAAAATAACTTCATATTATTTCTAGAAAATTGAATATATATCTAACTAACAAAATAAAATTCTAGTTTAATCGCTTTTATTATTATTTTTTTTTTTCTCGACGAAAAACATATTGCTTAATTAAATTTCAAGATTTTAAAAAAGCAGGAGCAAAAATTATATTACTTCATAATATCCGATGATTATAATTGGTAAAAAATATTTTCTTTAAACTTTGATATTAAAACTTAGATACAAAATTGCAAAATAAAAGTAAAATATTATGTAAAAAAATTGCAAATATAAAAATGTTCAGTGATAAGAAAAAAATTGCAAATTTGATGCTTACGATAATACTATTTATTAAATTTCCAAAATATTTAACTATTAAGAAGGAAGCAATAGCGCTCAACTGTTTTTTGGATAAATTGGCATAGATATCCATTTTTATATTTACAATAAAAAAGTTTTCGAAATATCGTGTTTAATTAATATCTGATTTTTATTTATTAATAAATTCTATCATCTCCTCATAATAACAGTTTATAGTCTGATTCTGCTTCTTTCAAAAGATTATAACGCGATAATGTTGCAAATGTTGGCGGCGACTGTACCGGAAGAAATCTCACGGCAAAAAGGCGCGCAAGGCCATCGGTACCTTCAACTTAGTACCTTCGACTGCGGCCTCGAAGGTTCGTAGGGTGTTTAGTCGATAGAAGAGAATAAACGATGAAAGAAGATGGAAAGAGAGGTAAAGACAAAGGGAAATAGGACGAAACTCCCTTGTGGGAGGAACGAGATGAAAAGAGCAGGCAAGAGAAAAAGAAGCGATAAGAAGCCTGGCGAGAGTCCGTCGCGGTTGAAAGGAACCGAGAAAAGGTGAGAAAGAAAGAGACTGGAGTTTCAGAAAGTAGCAAGAATATAACGTGATATAAGAATAACAAGTGCAGTAATGTGTATAATAACGGAATGATAAATTGGAAATCCGTCTCCGAGATACAAGCTGAAAATCCAATAGTTGAAAAATGTAATATGGGGGGGAGGCGCGGACTGAATTGCGCGACTTACTCCTCTCTTTCCCGATCTCTCCCTTATGGGAATTCATTTAACTAACTCCCTCCAATGTCACGCAATATTCACAATTGCGTAAACGAATTATGTCTTTGTTCCTATAAATTGAACAAGTTATAATACCGTTTAGAAAGAAAAATATTGTAAAATAATTAATTTATGAAAAAGAACATGAAATTCGTCTTTTGTGTATTATTCGCTTTAATAGAGATTAAATTCACTTTAATATAAAAAAATATTACTTTTACTAATGTCACGATTCCATCTGCGGCATTTAATATTCTTACTATGGTATCATTCCCTGATGACATTTCGCGTCTGTCTATTCGTCTATAAGACCGATAATGCAGTCTACCTAGTTTGCGGCAACCCCTCGACTGAAAGAAATCGTTACCGTTTGCAGCCGGTGGATATGTAATATTCACGACGAAACTTCCGCTACGCGTTTGCGACTGTTAGACCACTACGATGTATAGAATGATTTCTACTAACCTACTTGATCGAATCTATATATACAGATGCGTTTCTCGTTTCCCGCTCGTTTTTTCCCACTGACCGAATTTCAGAAATGATAAACTTGCAAAACCCAGCGATCGAGTTTATTGTCTTCAATAAATGAATTAATCATCGAGTAGTATTCAGAGAATGACGCGTCGATTAAACAATAAGTAATAATATTAAGTATGCATCTCTCTCTCTCTCTCTGTCTCCCTAGTAACACTATAGAAGAACGTATATTAATATAAATAAAATTAGAGAAAATGAAAAATTATGTTTTGCATTATTTTTAATTATTGAGCTCTTCAAAATGTATTCGTCCTTATATAATTAAATCTTAAAGTTACATAAAATTATTAATTTACATCGTTTTCGTGTTGATTTAATATCGCTAGTAGAATGAATTAATTAAATACATGGATGCTCAAAGTTTGACTGTTCGATTTACATCACGAAGTGACGAAAAACGTTGGGCGTTAAAACTGTGGCGGTCGGTGACCGTGTAAGGTTTGGCAGCCACTTGTTGAGTAATCTACTTAGTTCGACGGACGAGTAGCGTAGGAAGGGATCGGGAATGACGCGACGAAAAAGAGAGAGAGAGAGAGAGAGAGACTGCACGAAAGTGTTACTTAACGCAAGCGTCTTTATTCGGTTAACTCTTTGCAAACTAGCGCTTCTTGCACAGCACACTTATTCGCATTATCTTCCCAAAAGTTTTTTTGCAGATATGTATAAAAAATATTTCAAAATTAATCCGGATTATTTCAAATGACAGTTCATTAATTTAATTTTTCAGAAAAATATCATTCAGCCATTATTTTTACAACTTTTTATCTTATAATATTAAATCTCATTCATTTCTTATTTAATATGACATAATTAATTAATAAAAAAAAATAATTGATTATTACACTCCGTAAAAGCAAAGTCCAATTGCAATTAATTAGAAAATATAAAAAAAGATTATTTATATTTTAGAAGTATTATAAAATAATCTTTTACTTTCAAACTAACTCGAAAAATAATTTCGTTACAAAAATCGCAATTCTAAAATAAATTAATCAAATAGATAAATGGAGAGAACATAGAGATGAATAAGGAGAATATAATGATGATAATGCTAGGACACTTTATATATCATCGCGTAAACCAGAATTGTTTTATGATAAAAATGTACAATGCATGTAAAAAATTAGTATACATTTGTATATAAAGAAATAAATATAAATTCAAAAAATATTGGCGTTAATTTAAATCTTGGCGAATTTTCAATGTGTATGTAATCAAAATTTTGGCATAAATCGAATTTAACGCTAAACATAGTAGATTAATTTGCTTTTCGAAACAATATTTTCGCAGAAAGACATTCTCAGTCGTTACTCGCAAAGCAATCTAACTTTTTGAGATATAAAAATTAACTGCGAAAGAAAATATGCCTCAAGAGTAACACTTTATTCCCTAATGTGGCGTGTAAAATGCTCTACGTGAGCGGCTGTGTCGTGCAAGCCGCGCTAACAACCGAGGATTAAAGTTGTCGTATTCCTTCCGCTTTCTCTCACGCTTCCGCGAATCAGCATTCCCAGGGGTCCGCATAAATTTCTGCTCCGTGGTTCATGAAAGCGGCCGAAAATATCAGCCGCCCACGTGGTTAGCCGCAAATTTGCGAGAACCGCGTGACGGATTCCGCACGCACGCTGAGTTTCGTGCCGGATTATGTGAACGCCGCGCAGTGGCATTTTTTCAGAAAAACTTGGCAAAGAATGTGTCGTAGTAAAATAGTAAGTGTGATATAATACATTTTAGAGTGCAATAAATTAATTTATAAAATTGTGATATATATATATAACTATGAATTTACTCCAACATCTCATTATTAATAGCTTTAGTATCTCAAATTAAATTCTAACTGTAATAATCATTGTTCTAAAATCCAAGGGGCATTGAACTTTAAAGAGAGTGCCAATAACAGAATCTATAACGATCTTGTCAATATAAATTCACACGGAAAATTCTAAAATCTCTAAACAAGGGATATTTAACAGTTCTATAATAATAATTACAGAGAACGCATATTAGCAAGCCGCTACGATATATGGTTTTGACGTGTGTTAGATAAATATAACTCGCAAAATTCATAACAACACATTTCACGGTGAACATGAAAACGCGAAAATAGATCCGAGTCTAGAGAGCCAAACGTCCCACCGTTATATTTCCACCGATTTTCTCGCGTTAGAGCCGCACGTCGGAATAAAGGGTCGCGTTTGTCAACGAGAGCTCGTGCGAGTTAGTTACAACCACGTGACAATGGTATCACGTATGCCTTGTATAACTGTTGCGTGCGTGTGCACGTCGAGGGGGATACAAGCGTGTCAGCCTAGGGTAATGGACGAGCATGGTGAGTCCATTAAGAAGTAACCGTTGTTCGTCTGACTGGTTCGATACGGCAAACGGGATGATCTATTCATTCGTATATACGCGCTTGCATGCGTGCATGTGCGTTCGTGTCGTACTTATAGCGTCCCTATCTAAAGACACCTGACTTAGCCTATAACACACAAACGCGGTAAGGTAAACGGCATTACGATTCCGACGAGGGAAATAATCTTACCTACGCCTACGATAAAAACGGAAAGCACGCAAAAAAAAAAAAAAAAAAGAGTTGTCTGTGTATTTATCTCATAACTTCTCTCTTCATTTAACGTATTCAACAAGTTCTTTAATCGATAATTCTTTAATGATAAATCGATGATTTTTATATCATAAGATTTGAAAATTACAGATACAAAAGTCCGGGTATATTAAGGGAATAACACCTTTTATTTTAATATAAGAAAGATATACTAAGATATAGTTTGTTCATTTTTTTTCTGATATCATTATCTTTATGTAAAAAATGATCGTTTTTACGATCAAGTGTCATAAAAAAGAGTAGCAAACGACAAACAAAAGGAGACGAAAGCATGAAGAAGACGGCGAAAGCAATATGAAGTGAGTAGATTTTAATTTTATTAATATAACTAGCTTGAGAGAAATGTATGAGAGCGCAGTATGTTGAAAAAATTAATTGCTCTTTTAATTTTGATAATAGAAGGTTTCCCTAATTCATTGCTAAAGAATCACTATCGTGAAAATGAGCGAGCAATTAATTTTATATAAATAACAAATAATAAATAAGCTAGCACCGTCACTTTGTGTTCTCCTGACATAAGTTTATACTACGAGAAATAAATTCGGTACATCTCGGAAACAAATAAAAATTTGGAAAAAATTTATAATATTAAACATTTCGGAGAAAAGCAATTTATTGTTCAATATAATTTACTTTCGCGTATGTAAGTTAAAACACGATTTTTTTTTTTTTTTTTTTTTCCCGTAAACAAGTTCAGAACTAAAATATTTCAATGACAGTTAAAATTCGGGAAATAATTTAATATCAAGCTATATTATTAACTTCTGACTTTTGATAATTTTACTGTTTTCTGGTTATATTATTCCGTGATAGTATATACGTCTATAAAAATTCAATATTTTGAAAATCTATTTGCAATTACTCGAGAGTAATTAATTAACAATCAATTAATAATATTTATTTCTTATTTTTATTCGTTAAGTTGGTGACACGAGCATAATGTTAAATCAATAATTTTTGTTTTAATTTTAATATAAATTTTTTTATTATTTGACAGGAACAATAAATTCGGGATTAAAAGATCAATTTAACGTAAATTAACATAAATTTAATTATGAAGCTAAATTATTAGTAGAAGCAAATTATTTTCTTCTATCATATGTATGTAATAAAAAATTGTATAAAAACTTTTTTCACAATTTTTTTTCATTAATGAGTCAAACGTTTATTTCTATAATAAATGAGTGAGCAGAAAATATGAATATCTCCTCATCTTTCGAAGATAACACATGCGTTGGAAAAAGCAACACGCCAATTAAAGAGTTAAAAAAACTTCCGGAACACGCTACGCGCCACTTTCTAGACGATACATTGCCGGCGACTTACTAAACATTAATCGATCGTTAGAAATTTCTGATGAATGTATCGGGGACATAAGATATTACTGTTCGCAGTTACCTGCACGGGATGGCGCATTCACATGTTAAAATGTTAAACTGGGTAAAATGATACCGTGCCTAGTAGGAAAGAACTTTTCTCCCCACGGTATTTTGCGATTTCACTATCTGCTACTTGCCCATCTTTTTCTGTTGCATATAACAGTTAACATTCTGTCAACTTTTTTCCATATGCTTCAGCTATACATAGATATATACATTATAAATCATTAAAGTTAATAATATTCATTCTGTTGCATTATTATCTAATTTATACCATAGGGAAAAACCATTTAAATTAGTTGGTACAGAAAAAAAAAGAAGAATCCTCCAATTCATTTCTAATAAAATTCAGAAAAAAACGTATTTTCCTTACAAGCAATAAAAATATAGTAATTAAGAATCTTATTTGTATCGTATTACTCTATTAATTCATCTCTAAAACACACATATATAAGAAAAAATAAAATTATATGTATGAAAGTGTAATTCTTCTTACTTGTGTAAAAATTTTTCTCTTTTGACGCAATAAAAGGGATTCTTTAATATATGCGCCGGATAAAAGCAAGATTAATTTGTTTATGATAATGCATAGTCAAATTTTGCCATTGGATATATCTCAATCATAATATATATTTTATAATAGACATACGAAAAGTTTTTACTGTGAGAATATTATATGTACACCAGCCCCCAACATTTGACATTTATTTAGCTATGGTATGTAAGCTAAAGATGACTTATATTCGAGATGCATCACGTTTACTCCATGACATTTTCTGAGCGTCGAAGCATGCTGTTCCCTTTCGACGATCATCTCACCACCGCGACGTAACCCAAACTACTTCGTGTCAGTGACGAGTCAGCGCAAAAACCTATCACCTTACTCGCTTCTATCTACATCCGTCCGCCTTTTATCATGTCACAGAAAGCTCTCGTAAGTTCCACGAAGATGATCTATATAAGACGAGTTCTTATTTTGAATTAAAGTATCATGTGCAAGTGATTAAAAAAAAAAAAATAAATAAATAAATAATAATCGGAAGACAAATAATGAGAAAAATAAAATTATTTTCTAATCTCATTCCAGCTGTTCTTGAATGCTAAAATATCCAGAATTTAAAAAAGAATTTTTTTTAATGTATATATGTATATATATAAAAATGTTAATATATATATATATTTTTTTTAATATATTACCAAATAAATTCCAATTCATACTATAAATCTACATCAAGAAGTAATGAATATATTCTTTGCTATAAAATATACAAAGATTCGTTTATATTTAGCACGCTCGATTTATAACGTTTCGTTCGGGATATCGTCGAGAGTAAGCCGCGTGAATTCGCCTTTGCTTTCCTCGCATGTGAGATGCTTCGCGAAAGTTTTTTCACTCCGCGTAAAAACCACCGACGTAAAAGACGACGTAAAAGTTGGCCGCAAACGCCGACGCGCCAAGTATGAGGGAGCCCGACGCGTCGTCAACACCGATTCTAATTTAGATAGTCACGGTTAACCACGTGCTGACAATGGCTCGTTTCGGATGATCTCGATAAGCTTATATGCGCACCGTGTCGCTCCCATTGCGGAAGAGGCCCTCGACCTCGATATTTTTCGCGATCTTTGTATATGTTAACGAACAAAATTACGATTTTTATGCCGTCTATTATATATCGAATGATTTGAGTTTTTTTTTGGTTTTATCGTAAAAAAAAAATTGTCAATATTTAGAACTATATACCAACTGAGTTCTTCCATAGATAATATTTTAAATAATAATATTGCTTAGACAAAGATATCAAATTAAAAATTTAAAAAAAAAAATAACATACTCGTTATGCTTAATATTGCGCGTTATGTTGTTTCATATACTTCAAGTATTTTTCAATAAGTATTTTCTTTTTTTTTAAATTTGTATTACGACGTATAAAATTACATATAAATGTGTAAATATGTATAGCAATATTTTATAAATATATTTGTGCGCGCAAACATAAGTTACATACGCATATGTATTTACATTGCATTAACGTATTCATAAAAGAAAGTTTTAATATCCATATTATAAAACAGGCAATAAAGAATTGCTTGCTACTTTTCATATCACCCTGATGTTTATCGAAGTGAATGTAATAAACGTTACATCTGAATGAACATGTTAGATATATGATACTCGATCCATTCGTCACTATGTGTTTCGGTCCACTGCGGATAAAACAGCACTTTGAAAATTGATCCGTAGTGTACAATTTTGACAATCGTATACATATTAATTAATATCAGCTTTGGAAGAGATAAATACTGATTAAAGTTAACGATACATGGAATGAGATGAATGGTCAACGGTAGTAATCGCCGGCTGATTGAGGCCAATAGTCTCTCTCTGTCTCTTTTCCTCTCCCTCTCTAATCCATATGTGAACAAGAATTCATTTGAATGGATCGAACTGTTATGTAACAAGAACGAATAAAATTTACGATATAATGATTATATCGATTTATATTGATTACGCATAATTATAACGTGTGTTGTCTAAAATATCTTACATGCTTTAATATATAGTATGTGCTTTTTTTTTGCAGATTAAAAAGCGAAAGATACTTCATATTTCAGAAAAAAAAAAAAATTATGGATATTTTAAAATAAAAGAATTTTAAAAGTATTGTGCGACAGTTTAAAAATTTTCAAGTCTCATTAAAGAGACTCTAAAGGTACGTGAAACTTAGATGTTAAAGATCCTTCAGTTCGAGGTTCTCATTGATGTAAAAACTAAAAAATTGTAGAAGATGTTGATATCTGTGTACATCGATTTTATAAAAAAAATCGGTAGAACTCGCAAGTATTATACCGGATAAGAAAATCATTAAATTTTTCCAGTCGAGATTTATGAAGCGCTTGGTTATTTTTTAAACTGAAAGATTCTTATTTTTCCGAATCTATGTGGCAAAGTTTTGGGCCGCGTCGAGACGCGTGTAATCGCGCAGCTTTAATGATGAGCGTTTCGGTCGAATAAAGTTGTAGAATATGCGAGAACGGCGGGCATTCGCGGCGCAAAGTCACACCTCACTGCCGACGTAAAGTGGACTAACCCCTTAATTGGAAACGTTGAATGAATTTGAGTGCGGTGTGGGAAAAGGATCGAGCTCGCGAAAGGGGGAGGAAATGCGGGGCAGGGCAATATGACTGCCATTGTTGGAAACTAAAACGCTCCGATGCCGTGCGGGAAATCCTCGCGATGCGCAGCCACCGGCGCTCCAGCATCGACCCCGTTCAACATTGTTCGACAATGATTTTTTTTTCTTTTTTCTTTCTTTTTTTTTTCATTCCCGCGCAGCTTTGCCAATTACAACTATCATACTTCTCTCGCTCAGCACTCCGAAACTCCGAAAAATCTCTCCTGTCAAATTTCAAAAAATTTGAGTTTGAACAATGCGCGCTATAAAAATGTGAAATCGAAAAACGCGTTCTAATGCATTAATATTAGGATCAACGTTTACACTAATATTTAGAATTATAAAAAAGTGCGTGAAAAATTAAATAACTTGTATTTAGCCGCTGTTATATTCTTCTAAATAGTGAAGCAAAATTTATTAGAACAAGAGATAAATGGCAATGATATATAATTTTAACTTTTGAAAGATATAACTTGCTCTAATTTTTTAGAGTAATTTTTCAACGCATTTATACATAAAAATTGATCGTGTAATATCTGTAATCGGAAGAAATAATAATCGATTAGAGAAAATCGTTTATTTGTCCCGGCTAACATTGTACACTATTACGTTCTTGTACGCTAATTAGCACCGATTAATTTAATTTCTTATTCACATCGTCGAGTCGTTTAATTGAATCTCTTAGTCACCGCAAATACGCGACGCGAATTTTAATTCGGTACTTTGGCTTTCGCCGCTTGTGATGTAATTAATGATGTTATTTGAAGCAGTTTAAACATGCAGCCTATCAAATCAATGGATTAAAACAAAAGAATAGCAATGATGTTAAAAATATCTTCAAAAATATCTTCTTTTCTTTTTCAAAAATAATTATACCTCAATTATGCATCAATTGCCATATTTTTTGAGGTGTTACAAATTCTCTAAATTCTAAAAATACCAAAATATATATCGGATTTTTAAGATTCCGATAATTTTCAAATTCTAAACAATATGCAATAATTTAGCTTCCATCCGTTTATCCTTTATACGTATCCATTGTCCCTCAAAAATCAATTTTTCACGATTTCTTTGGAATCATTAAAAAATTATACAACACACGCGTATTATCGAGATCTAGCCAACTGTCATGATTAAGATTAAGACAATCGGTTCTATTTTAATGCGATTGCTCTCTCTCTCTCTCTCAAAAAAAAAGAGAGAGAGAGAGAGAGATTTATAACGCTTCGTTCGCATCTCCGCGGTTCAAGTCGAAATGCATCCGGACTCGGCGAGCTGCACGACGCGACGCGGAACTCCAAAGAGTGCCGATAACGAACGTTATCGAGCGACACGAAGCATAAACATTTATGCTCGCATCGACGTGATCCTCTCGCGCCACCCGTCCTCTCCTCCTTCATCTACAATCTCCGAACGGCCGGTGCCCGAACGAACAAACGATACGAGCAGCACGTGCGCCCGACAGGAGAAAACGACGAAGCATCTGGCGCGAACGACCGCTGGCGGGATAGGTAGCGGGGGAGGGAGGGAGGGAGGGAAGCAATGGGAACGATGCGCTGGAATGCACTCCGCGATGCACTTACTCCGCGTCCATCGTCGTCGCGGACGGATTCCACTGCAATTCGTAACATGTGAGACATTGGATGCAGCTGTTTTATGTAAACGTTACAGTATCGTAAAACGGAAATGTCGACGGTAATAATCCTGGTGGTTCTATTAGGAGATGTAGTCGAGATGGCTGGTTATTATTATCAATCGTTACCGAAGAAGTGACGAGTCTCTCTCTCTCTCTCTGTTTCTCTTTCTTTCTCACACTCTCACTAATGCAAGAATTCATGCCTAATCTATGTTATTGATGTGAAGTAGTTTATGCTTTTTATTATTATTTATATTGCCAATGATTTCGAGCAATACAAAGATAAATTCTACGAAGAGTAAAGGAGAATAAAATTGTGAGAGAACAAAATGTCAAATCTTTCATCTCAATATGAGAATCGACGTTTACTTCCTTTTACGTAAGATAAGAGATTATTCTATTAACAACCTCTACTGTCGACCGCTGCTAGCCTTAACATAGAAATGTTGATATAGACCTTTCGAATACACGTGTGTTCCTTTTTAGTAAGACGAAAACAACGTAATCCGATTTGGGAAAAATTCGCAATTGCGCTAACATAAGTAAAGTCAGATAAACCGTAATGCAATTCAAGCACCATATGCACTCGACAAATATATCATAGTAACGAATTGGAGCATGCGAGACAATAACAATATATCTTGAATGCAGGTCTTTCAATCTTTTCTTTTTTTCACCAAGCAAAAATATTATAAATAAAGATCATCGCGCGTTGTTTCAGAGAAATTATGATATTATTACGCGATATTAATAGCAATCTTGATATATAATATTGTATACGCGATGCACTCAATGCATTCCGCGTTGACGTAATGCGTTACATTAATCTCACAGTCTGAAAAGTGTCATATATATATATATATATATAATGTATGTATGTATGTATGTATGTATGTATGTATATGTATAAATAAAAGAATGAATTCATATGTGTAACGAATAAAATTGCAATAATAATATAAAATGAAAACAAAGTATATCAGTGATTGAATATTTACATCAATTAAATTATAATAATAATGAAAATTAAATTAAACAGAAGAAGTATTTCTTTTTTCATCTTCTTACATTTATGTTGATATTCTAGTGGAGTAAATTTTCTTTCAAGCTTTATGATACAGCGCTTTTTTCTCGATGCGCTATTCTTCTTCTGAGTTTTCATTTTCCATGTTCGATCGAAATGGCCAACAATAAATCAAAGGATCGCTGTCGTAAATCGTAACCCAGGTCAAGTCCGTGACTTGTCCTACTTTTCTTATCATCCTTCATTAATTATAAACGAGAATTCATTATGAATCATATTTAAAGACAAAGAAGGAAAACTGTTATGCAATATTATCGACCAATAAATTTATAATACATTAAAAAAAAATCAATGCGATATTTTCTGTTTGAAGATGTTCATTAGACGTGACACAATCGTTTATGGTTTATCTGGACTTATTTAAAAAGCCAATATTAGACTCTTATTTACCTCAAGTTGAGAAGCACGTAAATATATCTACGCCATACTTTGATCACGTTATATAAATTATACATGTCACGTTATATAAATATTATAATGTTCAATTATCACTGCCCATAAAACAGACGTATAATTATACTAAGCGAAAACTCGAAATTCCAAATTTCTGTGCCGATTTTCAATCAAAATATTAACATCTTTTTATAATACCAACCTTGTAAAAGAAAAGAAAGTTGTTCATGTTTTTGTCGCATATCTCATCTATTTAAGTGTTTTTTCGCAACTTCCGATTGCATGCAATATTTCTTTTTATCTCTGACAAGCTTTAGCTTATCTTTTGCGACGCGTATGAGATCGAAGGGGTGAGAGAGGGGTAAAAGAAACCACGATCGTGACGACGTTTTGCCCGATAAGGATAGAAGCGGCGACTGTTATGAGATTCTTTCTAACGCACGTGTATAGGCACAAGGAGCTTCTTGTTCGAGAACTGCGAGCCGGCAAAACGAGATGTTCACGGATAAGAATGTTGGTCGACCGTGTGAAAGACTGCCGACTGCATACATACACATATACATTCATATATACGTACATTCTAATATATTCGAAACTACGTTCACTGTCATCGATTCATCCGTTCGTTCCGAAAAGAGATCTATGCGCAAAAGTGTTGCAGGATATACTGGAATTACCGTCATTTCTCTCTCTCGATCACTGTTTTAAAAATCGATAATTTTCAAACTTTGAAAGATACGAAGTGAGAATTATAACATATTCTGGTAAAGAAAATAAAGCTTTAAAAGTTTTCAAGGTACTCAGATTCTATTTGAATCTTTTTTTTTTAAACCTTTCAATCAAAGTCAATCCTTAAATTCCGCAAATATATAGATTTCCGCGTAAATGATTTTAGTATTTTTTTTTTAATTGAATTTTTTCCCCATAAAACGACAGTGTAACTATTTTAGGAGAGTAATAAAAAATAATTTTAAAAAAATAATAAATAAAAATTTACACATATTACTGGAAGAATACTAAATACAAATCCTTTAATTTCCCCTTTTTAATCTTTCTTTAAAATATTATATTACAATTATATGATAGGAGAAAAGAGATTCATAAAATTTTGAAGAAAACTAGCATGACCTTCATATATATTGTATATCATCAAAAATCCCAAAATAAAAAAATACTTCTCTTTTAAGAGATATAATTCTATTTATTTTATCTTATTGTTACTATATTTGAATTCGTGTATTTTTCACTCATTGATATACAATTTTCTTTTACTTTATTATTATTTTGTCCAATACACACTTTAATTCACTTTTTCTCTATTTCAATATATTATTATATACAATATATTGTATAAAGTTTCTCAAAACAATATATTGTGTATACCATCAATATGCCATTTTTTCATAAGAAAAGCGTTTATTGGTTAAGTCAACAGTAAACACGTGACGAGATAAAACGCTATAAACGATATAATTGTGTATAATATTTCTGATGCTACGACATGTCGCGTATTCGAAGGATATACATTCTATTAGTCGAAATTTGTCATACCGCACCGTGCTGCATGCTTCGGTGAAATATAATGGAAATAACGTCCCCCCCCCCCCTGATCAAAACAAGCCACGATCCGCGTTAATATTTCAGGAAAATAAAGGAGAGAGTATTTATTCTGTTCATCGATATTTAAAATATGCAGTTGTAGGAGGATGCAAAAATCTTCACGCATGTTGTCGACAACAATCGTACGAAATAAATATACTATCGATGCAATGTAAAATTTTCTTCCATATATTTATAGGTAGATCATAAAAATAAATGTAATATAGATAACTGAGAAATGCGAAATATATTAATTATATCGAATAGATAATTATAAATCGCAACAAATTTTTGCTTTTGCAGAAGAAATATCTCCTCGTAATAGAAATCTTTCTTATAGCGCTATCAATTTATTAAATAATACGCTTGTAACCAAATATAAATACATAATGTTACTAATTTCCTCGCTCTCTATATAAATTAATTAAATACCCTCTCTCTCTCTCCTTCTATTCTCTCTGTATGTATATCTAAATTAATTATTATCAAACCTTACTTAAATTAAAATTAGACAAACGATTTAATTAAATTTTGATCTGTGCTTATATTATAAAATTACAACTGTGTGATCCAGAAAAGATCAAATAGAGCGATAATATATTGTCAGTGCAATTGAATTACTACGCACTTGTTGAAATTAGCCTAAAAATACAATACGTCTAACGGACACACATTCATACAAAATGTGTCATTCGCGTTAACGCACGGTTTAAAGCTCGTCCAATTCAACCCAGACCTATCTAACGTACTATTTATAATCCGCTTTAGAGTGGTACTAATTGACGTTGTTTAGGGATGACGACGGCGGCGTTCTGTGACTAATCGACTGACGTCTCTCGTTTCGCTCCACATTAAGCTGGAGCAGGCGGAGTCGCGCGTGACAAACTTTGCTATTGTGATGTTATCGCAAAGTGCATAATTCATGGTAATTAAAAATCGATTCGCTCGCCTTCGAACATCGAGAAAACGCGATCGACATTCGCTAAATCAAACGAAAGCATCGTGATGAAATATTGTAACTGCAATATCGGCACGAGTATCTTTTTCAAATAAGTTATATTTTTTTACGAGAATTCCACACAATAAATCACAAATATATTTGATTATTATCAAATATATGTATGTATATTGTAGATCTTTACTTAAGTTTATAATCACACTTACGAGTGTCTTCTTTTTTTCTATCTAAAATTATTAAGCATTATTTTCCTAGGCAACGATTAAATATTCGGTGAAATATGTCGACGAATTTTTGCCATTACTTCTCCATGTCGTGGCTCTATCTCCGTCACTGGTCGTCCATTAAAATGCCCGGGTGCAATTACGTTTAAAAATAGCGAGAGTCGAGAGTAGAGTCTGTTGCGCTCGATTGCATCAGACACTACCACGACAACGACAACAACGATGACGACCGACGTCGACGACGACGAAACGAATGGCAGCGGGGGAAGCAGCCACAACGACGACGACGAGGACAGAGAGGCCAACAACGACAACGATGACAGGGAAACGTCAAAGGTTTCGCTCGTCCGCACCTTGCCATCAACTTACTGTGAGAGTAGATAGAGTATGCTCGTTCATGTTTTATATATCATACATTATT
Source organism: Polyergus mexicanus (assembly GCF_030449975.1). Classification (NCBI taxonomy): domain Eukaryota; kingdom Metazoa; phylum Arthropoda; class Insecta; order Hymenoptera; family Formicidae; genus Polyergus; species Polyergus mexicanus. Next base: position 4,263,996 of record NW_027223346.1, read on the forward strand.
GTGCAAAAAGACTAATAATAATCTCTAACTTTGCGGTCTTTATCTTTATTCTTCGTTTAAAAAATTATTGAACGAAAATTTATTATAAATAAACCTCAGAATAAAAGCGTATATTGTAACGAATAAATAAAGAAAAAAAAAATTAAAAAAAGTTTTTAATAATAATTCGAGTAAACATTACTTTTTTTACGATATTTTAATATACATCTTCAAAATGTCTTTGTAACCTCAATTTTATAATTGAAAGAATGCTACAAAGTCCAATTGAAATTAAATAAAAAATAAAAAAAAAAATTGCATTCCTTATTCATTACAATTGCATATTGTCGCGTTTTCTACGGCTGAAAAAATTATATCCGATTTTATTTTCAAAGCAAACATACAAAATAAATGCAGATATATCTGTATAGTATTCATATTGCTTCAATCAAATAGCTAGCAAATAGTTTCGAAAATGAACAAGATATATCATGAAATTGCTTTATTGAGAACAATTACGCGAAGTACGTTTGCGATTTGAGCCACAATTTCTCAACTGTTGTAAACCTCGTACATTAACTCTCGGGGAGAGTGACGAAAATCAGGCGTAAACTAATGCATGCTTGTAAGCTCCGAGTAGTGTGCATTGTTTCCACAACCTCTGGACTGATCCCAAAGGGTTAGTCTAATGTTTGAATCACCAAAGATGTCGTGGCGCTTGTTAGGAAACGCTTATACAAGAAGCCATGAATTGCGGAATATATTTCCAATCAAAAGTTACGTAATAAGAACATTTAATTTGAATGAATGCCCGAATAAGACAAATATATAATAGCATTAATAGTTGAATTATTAGTGACAATCACATTGACGTCGTATAATTAATTAATCGCGCTATTATTTTCGATTTACCTATGAATGAATATCTCTAATAATTTGATATAAAATCAATCATATCGAGGAAGGGTGTCGTATTATAAATCAATAGATTACATTATAAATGTACATAGGATAATCTGAATTATTTAGAATCATTTGTGAATTAATCTATTACATAATAGTAAACTTCATACCATATTTCCATATATCTGAGTTTAAATTCAGCAATATATTAATGCGAAAGATGTGTATTGTGTATCGTTAAATAAGAAAAACTTTAACAAAAATAAACTAGGAACACAGACTCGTATATTTTAAAAAAATGTTACCCCACGGTTAATCTGCACTATGATCTATTGATTAACACACTTTACAAAGATATCCAATGTTGTTGAACATTTCAAACAATTTGATCGACAATTATTCATCATATCGAATAATGTCAACAGTACGCGGTCGAGTCACACTATCACTCAAACAAAAGAAAAATGTTATTTCAGTTTTCTATTGCTTTTCAAGATCGAGTATCATATCATCGTTCCAATGTAAAAAAGGAAAGAACGTGCATATTTTATTTATGCACTTTCGTTTATTATATATTAAATTTCTCTTATCGCACATATCAAGAGAAGGCTCATGATTTACTAAAGTTTCACTTACGTAAAATCGTAATAATTGTTAATATCTCTGAGAAACATTTATGCCTCTCGCCTCTTAAAAAATTTGTTTCGGATAAATATGAAAATTTTTAAATAAACATTATAAAATTCATGACTTTTAAATATGTACGCTATTTAAATGAAGTATATTATTTATATATTTATATGCGCTTAGACTTTAGTTCATTAAAGATATCAAACAAGATATGATATTTAATACAAAAGAAAAAGAAGTGCGCAAATACAATAGAATATCAATCACTGTACATCTTCCAATTATGTAGAATGTAAATAGATAATTTACAAACTTTGTAAATGCATAGATAATATGCAACTTAATACTCTCTAAATACAGGTAACTTTGAAAAACTGACACACATTCCACATAAACTCTATTTTGCGTTAGCAAATTTGATGAGAGAATATTGATTACCAATCTCATTTTGATGCAATTTAGTAATAACCCATCTAAAACATAACAGCAGTGTAAATCGAAGGAAAATTAATTTACGCGTTCATGTTACACTGGTAGTAGCTTAAATAACGTCGACGTGGGATTTCGCGGACCCTAGGTTTTGTTCGAAAAGTTACATGTACCGGCATTCTGCACGGCTGCGAAGTTTATAAAACTTATTTGTCTACATTCTGTAAATGGCTTGCGAAGAAAGTGAATTGTGATGCGAAAAGCGAAGCGAGAAACGAGCGGGGACGAGACGAGAAACATACGAGATAGAGACACGATTTATACAACAATGGCAAATAACGCTAATGAGTTTGCTTCCCGTATTCTTTTAGCTATATTTGAAAAGAACTCATTGCTAAAGAATATTGGAACAAAAACTAGCGACACGTAAATGCAAGACAAAAAATCTCATATTATATAGACAATTCTACATATACGATAATCTCCAAACAGCACATATACATATAATTGTATTATATTATTAATTATTTATAATAATATAATATAATTATAATGTAATAATATATTTATATACCACTCTCTCTTTAGTATATAATATTAGTAATATAATAAGTATTAATCCTTCTCCCTTTGGTATGCACAATATTAATAACGATAGTATCTATATATAATACATGATTATAATATAAACATATTTTTGTTATAAAACAATCATCTGTAAATGTTTAGAGATTTTAATTTAATTCAATAAACCTCCACATATAAAACATTTAAATATTATATTATATCATGACAAAATATAATAAATCTTACCAAGAGAGATCATCGGCAAGACTTTTAATGAACGCGAAGGTAACGAATGTGAATAAGATTAGCACGCTGGCATCATTAAGCCGATCTGATTAGATATCGCGAAAAAACTGACGCTAATACATGACCGTCATAAGTATTCTGTAAAATAGGGCCGCGAGCATCTCTGTCCGTTCATTTCGTAACATGTTTCCTCTGCGTGGTATTATTAAGTGGCGTATCGTATATCATTATTATGCCAATGTAATAAACTTTAATCGTATATTACAGAATAGAGGTAGAGAAGAGGAGATTGGAATATATTCTATTCTAGTTTTGGTCATCATTATTTTTATATGGCTTTCCGAAAATATATGAGAATATATTTTCTACCATTTGCTTTCGGTCGCAATAAGAGTATAGTCGAAGAAGTAAAGTAAGCAAGAAGATGAGATAAAGTCCGTATTTATAAACCTGTCTATACTTTGAAACATCGAAACGTGTCAACAAGAGAGAGTCGCATCATCTTTAGTTTTTGAAATAGACTTGATAAATTTGCAAAAATATAAATGACATTATGTAATAAAGATTGACATTAATTACCATAATTTTTCATATACATATTTTTTATTTTTTTAAAGATATATCTTATGTGCAGAACAGAATTGAGTTCTATCATTCGAGTTTTCTCGTTGCTCTTTCTTCTTAAGCGTTAAAGAGACGATTTTTTTGAAAATGTTTTGCATCGCAAAAAGATATAATACAAAGCTGTCTATGTATCATTGTTTAAGGTCCCAAATGTGTTAACGTGGGTAATCTTTTAGCCTTTACAAAACTATGTAAAAATATAGACGTCATTACGTAACGCACGAAACTTGGCATTAAATTCTATCATTTTTCGTATATATTTCTTTTTTTAAACCAAAAAGTACTTTTTAGAGCGATATGTAGCACAAAACACTTTACGATACAAAGTAAAGAAATACATAGTCAAAGAAGTCATATTGTAAAACAATAAAAAATATAAAAATTTGATATATCCTGAAGTTTCAGAAAGCATACTCTTTGAACTTTTTGATGGCATTTTTCAACATTATTTGCTACGGAATAGAGGAGGACGTGTCAGATTATGAAACAGTCAGTGTAATAATTTTTAAATCACTGGCAGAATTTACCGCAGCTGACACATATTCGCTACTATTTCTCAAAAAATTCTTCTTTAAAAAAAAAAAAAAAAAAAAAAATTAATATCACTTTTTAGCTTCCTAGAAATAATGGACTAGAAATATTTCAAAACGATATTTCGCGATGCAATAATGCTGTTATAAATATATTTTTCATAAAAAAAATTATTTTTCAAAGATGATATATATGAGACACATCGTTCTCTGTTACCAAATAAAGAGATATTTTGTAGTCTTTGATATTTTCTTGGTAAAAGTTTAATGAAAAATATAATTATAAATTATTTTATAATAGAAAATGTTTCAGTAAATTATTCTCATTTAAATATAAATAAATATTTGATTGTTCAATTGATGTAAAATTGCTTTCACTTCTTTTAACGAAATTTTAATTCTATCAGCTTAATCGCTGAATATAATAAATAATAACAGAATAAAAGATGCAACACGTAACGGACTCAAACTTTCTTAAAGAAGAATTCAGTCATCAAAGTCCGTTAGTCAGATTCCCGTTAATGATGGCATCCTCATAAAAAAAGCCGCTTTTCAACTTGTCAATAACGATATTGCTCGATGATACTCAGCACATCGCGAGAAAAACGCGTGTCGTTGTATAAGTCGGTAAAATAATGACCGCGACAACGCGCAGAAGGAAATAATATCTGCAACGATCAGACTCGTTCTCAATCGGTGGATGACATTGGCATCCATCGTACAGAATTTGTCAAATCAATGGGATTCGATTGCTATTACGTGTCTGTCACATACCTGGACTGGTCTGCCAAGACAGGCCGCCGATGAACATTTTCCTAGAAAAGAAAGACGATTCCATCAGGCTCGCCGTGCGGTCGCGGGTCATCGGCGGAAGAGGAAGCGGACGCGGGGAGACTGCCAGCAGAGGATAACTTCCGGTACTATTTTGCGACCCCCTGCGCAGTCTCCCGCCCTTGGCAGCAGGTGTCACTACACATCAACCAACAATCGAACAACACCCGTCTCGTCTTTCCTCGCGAACACGTTTCGGTCACGGCGCGCCCGGATCTTCCGATCGCGGTCAAAACGCATCTCTCTTCCTCGGACCGGCACCTTCGTTTCATATCCCTCCTTTTCTTCATATACGATTCCCCTCATACATTCACCGATGAATCAATCCATCAACCAAATCTTTGCTAATTTATTTCTCTGCACAATAAAAATCTCGACTTTGCGCCGCTAGAAGATGTACGCGCTGCGCGCAATTTATCTTATTCTTTCAAAATAGATTATCAAAGTAAACGAAAATAAATGACATATGGAATTAGATGTAAGCGTATCACGCAATATTCTAAGTAAAACCTTTACAAATTTACTTAATTTATTATCGCTGTTACAAAGTTTGAATAATTATTACAGAATCCAATTAATGAAACTAATTTAAAGCTTGGAATTTTTGCATCTTTCTTTAAACTTTTTAAATATGAAAAACATTTAATTTCTTAAATCTTTGAATATAACAGAAAATCAGAAAATTCATGACCATATTAATTCATTAAAAATTTTTTTATCGAAAAGGAGAAAGAGCCTAACATGAACGTGTCGCTTATCGATCACTATTCCAATACAGAAAATCTAATGACCGCTAATTATTATACGGCATCATCATAAAGGATCGATAAATAATACACGTGATTACTGACTAATAATTTATACGATTGAACAACGTGCGTTTGCCAAGCTTTACGATAATTCTAGCGCCACAGAGAATTTGAGATAAAAAACCTTCGCTATCAAGGTCATCGACCGATAAAAAAAAAAAAGACGATGGATTTGGACTCTTTAGATAAGTCGCGCAAGGTAAGAACGCGCATAAATGAACTGGCCGATCAGAAAAGATGGTCAACGGCTAGGGTAATCGCCGATCTCCGAGGAAGCGAATCGCACTTTCCGTATAAGTGGGGAAGTTTTCGGCCAGTGACCATAATCGATTCACGTACGCGTCATTAATTAGCCAGCCGGCTTAAGTATCCGTCAGCGCGCGTCGATAAGGAAACGACCACCCATCCTTTTCATTCATAATCCCCTCCCTCTTTCATCTCACGAGGACGAGGAGCTCTCCTGCTCCCCTCCCCTCCCTATCCCATTCCTTCCTGTTCGCTCTTCATCATCGTCGTCTCGTAAATAATCGCGCCTCGCATTATTACACGGCGAGATAACGCTCCCGCTTTGTGGACGTAATCACGTGGTGGTGCATTTGAACATCGATTTTCCGAGGCCGCGTATAGCTATCTTCCTCCCACGCGGATTCCCCTCCGTTCCCCCTTTTGCTACCACTTCTCCCCCCCCCCCCCCGCTTTCTCCCTATAGTTCCATCGTCATTCAGCTATCCATCAAAATCTTCCGAATTGAAGGAATCAAAGTAGGCTACTGTTTTCTAGCTTCTAATCATCGCGAGAGTTGAATCTGGAACTGGTTATAATCTCAGGTATTGTTTCGATGCGAGATTCATAAAACTTTAAATATATTAATATCGATCAGTATTATTATTTTTCTATAAAAGTCTTATCTCTTTGGATAAAAATAAATTATCAATATCTTGGTTGTTGTGTAATTATTTTACGTTGATTGTATATTTGGCATTGCGTCTATCGACATGATATATGATAAATGAATCGAGATAAATTTAATTCCGATATCATTGAATACTGTTTCAAACATCAGACGTATTAAAAAATTCAACCGGATATTTATACATAGTCAAATCATATATAAATCATAAATATGTTTATGCATATTCATTAAAAATAAAACAAGTATCAAAATTCTAATATTGCGACTTTCCTTGTAAAATTACAAACACGTAGATCTGAAGACTTTTCAATACCATACAATTTTCATTCGAATCATTTCATGGATATATTCATGTTTCGGAATACATTTAATATCGATTTGCAAAACAAATAGGTCGAATTTTATTCAAAAGTTTTATTAACTAATGCAACTGACATTACGTCATGACTCTTAAAAGCTACATGGATTATATCAACGATTTTGACTACTTTCTTATCAATATAATCAGTTCCAGAACTAATCTTTAATTTAATATAAAATTGAAACACGACATCTGAATATTGCTCTTGATCTTATATAAACGTGTCAAATATTAAAATATAACTTAAAGAAGTTTGAATGTCTGTACTCAATAAATACAAAAAAAATTATATATTTATAATTTTCTTCTTGCAAATATATTTCTACGTATTGAATGTGTGAAAAGTTATTTAAATTGCACACAAATAAACGTTATTGCATTTTCTCAGCACTATTAAAAATAAAATAAACGATGAAATGTCTATCTAAATATATAAAATTGAAAACTCGTGATTTCTCGTTTTATGTGAAAAGCAATCCAATAAATAACAGCAACACGCAATAAGACAATTTCTGGAGAAGAAAATCCGAATTGTTTACCTCACGTCAGCGGGTAGAATAAAATTATTATTCAATCGAATTGTCAATCAAAAATATAACGCCACCGAATAAACATTAAATCAAATACAGAGCGAACAGTGATCGATATCTCGCGCTAATAATAGTAACATGATTTAATCAATTCATTAGTCATGAAGGAAACTAGGCGAAACTATCACTTCTTTCAAACTTTCAAGATATCATAGGATGAACCACAATACAATCTAAGCAATACCAGTCAACTTGTTAAACCACAAACGTTATAATCAAAAGTGTGATCTTATCAGTTTGTTAACCACAACTAAAACCGAATGAAACTATCACATTGTCTCAAACATGAAGATATCAGAAAATGTTAAACCGGATACGAACAATCTAACGAATAGAATTGATTCGATACTTTACTCTCTCTCTCTCTCTCTCTCTCTCTCTCGACAGAAGAATAATGTAATTGGTCAACCACAACTGAATGTAACAATAGGCGAAATCACGCATTTTCAAATATATATCAGATTGACATTAAATTGATCTAGTTATTAATTAAAATGACAATTTTTTAAAGATCAACTCAAGATCACTGCACATTGCTCAGGAGGGAAGTGGAGCATCTGTCGCGCGTCTTGTTTCGGGACAATCACGTGACAGAAGCACGCGTGATTTCGTTGAAAGAGTCGATCCACCACGTGGCCATTACAAGACGGGGTTTGTCTTCACGTGTGGTGTATTCCAGAATTTCGCGTTCTCTCGAGGCCGTGAAGCGTGCCGGCTGGCGGCAGATTCGAAGGTGGCGTCATCTCCTCTATCTCTCTCGTCCTTCTTTCCCATTCATCCGACCCTCTTCCCCACCCCCACAACCGCCCCCATCGGTATCGCGGGAGAGGGGCAACACCAAACATTGAAAGAAGGCGCCACCGGTCCGAGGAGAGGTACGCACGCATATTCATGCGCCCGGCAAACATAAACACCATGCGTGATCCACGGCGACATCCGCGTCGTCGACGGTGACCGGTGAGGTCGAAACCATGGCAAGTAGTATACCGATCCGTATTAGGAAGCGACCGACGACGTCAACTCGGCACTAACACGAAACAGGATAACGGAAAACACAAGCTTTCCCCGAGAACGAACGAACGAACGAACGACGAGCGGCATCGCACTGAGAACGAATGTGCTCCATTTTCCCCCCTCTCGCCCATTCTCTCTTTCTCCTTTCACGCTCTCCCACGCATTCATCACGCGCGTACATACATCTTCTCTTTCACCCGCTCTTTCTCTCTCATTCTCTCTCTCTCTCTCTCCCTCCCTCCCTCCCTCTCTATCCGTTCTCTCTCGTGTGGTCGATCGTTGATGGTCGATGTAGTGAAACGTTTCGGGGTTGCCTGGGAGTTTTAAACGGAGGCCGCGCCGTTCACGTGGTGGACGGTGACAACCTCCCGCATTCTCTCTTATGTTTTCCCTCTTTCTCCGTACCCTGGATCGTTCGGCACCTCGGCGGGTGAGCCACTCGCTACGATCTCCTGATTCTGGGACTCCATAACGACTCGCGGCGCACGATTACTCGCTGTCGTCGTCGTCGTCGTCGTCGCGAGACTCTCGCGTGCCCGGTGTGGAAGCGACGGCGCTCGTCGAGTTTGCTCGCGTATCCGTCCGGAGCGGTGCTGTCTGTTGTTGTCGCGCTAGTTGCCGTTGATGTTGTTACCGCAGTCGCGAACGGTGGTCCTCGTCGCCGACGGTAGCGGCGAGCGTCGTCGCGCTTGATGATCGTGACGTGCGCGAAGGGGGTTGCTGTCACGATGCGCACAAGAGATTTCCTTGCTCGAAACTTGCTCGGCGCCGGTGATGAGCTCCCGCTGCGTTTCGTAACTCTTCCTCTCGCGACTACGTCTTGCCTTCCCCGTCTTCCCTTCCTCTCGCTCTATTTATCTTTCGTTCACTCCGCGGATCACGGAGAGTGGTTGATAATCGCGCGCGGCACTACAATGAGAGCGCGATTATTGACGGCGAAAAGGAGATGTTGCGAACGGGTTTTTGCGGGTCAGAGAATAATCCGCGCTCGTCCCGCCGAATAACGACGATGACAACGAGACGGCGGTGAAAGATGACGGCGACAACGACGAGAATGACGAGTACGAGGATGATGACGACGACGACTAATAGAGTGTACACGAGGGAAAAAGACTGTCGACCTCTCGCTCGCTCTCTTGATTCCGATTATTACTCTTCTCTTGTTTCTTCGCCGATTGCTTGCTTTCTCCTTCTCTCTCGCTCTTTCTCTCTCTCTCTCCCCCTCTCTCTCTCTCTCTTTCTCCGCACTCTCCTCACACTACCGACTACTAAAAACTAAGGAGAAGGTGAGAGGTTACGTGGCTGCGCGGTACGGCGACTACTGATGACGGGCGGCGGCCGGTACTCGACGTGCGACGCGCTCTGCGAGAGGTTCGACGCGACACTGCGCTCTCGGCGCGGGGCGGGGGGAAGGGAGTACTCTGCGTTGATACCACTGCTT